>NW_025536960.1:0-45112 GCF_020615455.1 Coregonus clupeaformis
CTCTCTCTCTCTAGTTACAGTATGTTCAGAGGTGAATGTATCAGTGTAAGCATCATTATGTTTTCTTTGATGTAATCCTTAATGTAATGCCTACATGTTCTCCCCACGCTAGCTGCAACCGACTGGCTGTTCACTGGCCGGACTTACCTATTACTGTTCACTGGACCTTATGATCACTCAGTTACACAGCTGATGCCTGCTGGACTGTTCCTTTACACGGTACCCTATCCTGTTTATCTGTTTAGCCTGAGCCCAAACTTTCGTCGCCAATACCAGTTATGCCTCTCTCCAATGTCAATATGCCTAGCCTATTGCTGTTTGGGTTAGTTCTTATTGTACTATTTCACTGTAGAGCCCTCAGTCCCGCTCAACCAGCCTCAGAGAGCTCCTTTGTCCCACCCCCCATACACGTGGAGACCGGCTCAATCGGTACCTCCAGTGATGCTATCTCTTTCATCGTTACCCAATGCTTAGGTGTACCTCCACTGTACTCATATCCTTCCATATCCTTAATGCCCTGAATCTATTCTACAACGCCCGTAAATCTGCCCCTTTTATTCTCTGTACCCAACGCACTAGAAGACCAGTTCTTAAAGCCTTTAGCCGTATCCTTATTCTATTCTTCCTCTGTTCCTCTAGTGATGTAGAGGTTAACCCAGGCCCTGTAGCCCCCAGTATCACTCCCACTCCCCAGGCGCTATCATTTGTTGACTTCTGTAACTGTAAAAGCCTTGGTTACTTGCATGTTAACATCAGAAGTCTCCTCCCTAAGTTTGAGTTATTCACTGCGTTAGCACACTCTGCCAACCCTGATGTTCTAGCATGTCTGAATCCTGGCTTAGGAAGGCCACCAAAAATTCAGAAATGTCCATCCCGAATTACAACATTTTCCGTCTAGATAGAACTGCCAAAGGGGCCGGAGTTGCAATCTACTGTAGAGATAGCCTGCAGAGCTCTATCATACTATCCAGGTCTGTGCCCAAACAGTTTGAGCTTCTATTACTAAACTCCACCTTTCCAGAAATAAGTCTCTCACTGTTGCCGCTTGCTACAGACCCCCTTCAGCCCCCAGTTGTGCCCTGGACACCATATGTGAATTGCTTGCCCCTCATCTATCCTCAGAGTTCGTACTGCTTGGTGACCTAAACTGGGATATGCTTAACATCACGGACGTCCTACAATCTAAACTAGATGCCCTCAATCTCACATAAATTATCAAGGAACCTACCAGGTACAACCCTAAATCCGTAAACATTGGCACCCTCATAGATATCATTCTGACTAATTTACCCTCTAAATACACCTTCGCTGTCTTCAACCAGGATCTCAGCGATCACTGCCTCATTGCCTGCATCCGTAATGGGTCCGCGGTCAAACGACCACCCCTCATCACTGTCAAACGCTCCCTAAAACACTTCAGCGAGCAGGCCTTTCGAATTGACCTGGCCCGGGTATCCTGGATGGACATTGACCTCATTCCGTCAGTAGAGGATGCCTGGATGTTCTTCAAAAGTGCTTTCCTCTCCATCTTAAATAAGCATGCCCCATTCAAAAAAATCAGAACTAAGAACAGATATAGCCCCTGGTTCACCCCAGACTTGACTGCCCTTGACCAGCACAAAAACATCCTGAGGCGTACTGCATTAGCATCAACAGCCCCCGCGATATGCAACTTTTCAGGGAAGTCAGGAACCAATATACACAATTAGTTAGGAAAGCAAAGGCTAGCTTTTTCAAACAGAAATTTGCTCTCACTCGCTCTCCCTCCCTCTCTCTGTCTCTCTCTCTCTTTATCTCTCCCTCTCTCGCTTGTTTCAGAAGGTTCAGAAGTGGATGTATCATAGTCATTATGTTTTCTTTGATGTAATCCCCACTTGTTCTCCTGACCTTAATGTATGAAGCATATTATACGATAGAACAAAAAACTAAAGTGGTACCTGCTGCGTGCTGATCCAGTAACGACGGACCTGCCATTTCTACTCCTAGAACCAAATGCTCATCAGTGGCTAACAACTTGACTTTGAGCCAATCAGAGCGCACAAACCCCCACATGTGGGATCCAACAGGAGTGAACAGGGAAAAAAATATATAATTTTCTCTGTACATCCATGGTTAAACGTCATAAGCCAGTCACACTTCATATGCAATGTAGGCTATGGGATTGTACTAGCTAACCACCTTAGCTAGTAGTGACATTATCATTAAATCACAATGGATTAGTTTCCATGAAACAGCTGCCTGTGTTAGCTGCCGGGTTAGTGCACTGTCCTTAGCTAGCTAGCTATGTTGTGTTAGCTAGCAAATACACTAGCATTAGCTAGCTAGCTAAACATTTGGCTATGGGCTGGCACTTGCAGTATGGGACTATGGAGAGTGAATTAAATTGTTTTTTCGTCATCTTGCTAAGTAGTTAACTAGCTGTGGCCATCTACAAAATAGCAATTAGCTAACATTGGAATCTAAACCGTAAGCAACACACATGGACATGCATTGCCAAACAACGCTACTGCCACCTTCTGGTTTCGAGCATTTCAACGAGGCTGAGTGGCTGACGACTTCCAAGGTCTTTGCTGCGTGAACACAAAAAAGATTGACTGCCGACAATCTGTTCAGAGGTGCTAAGTACTGTCGGCAGGCAAACGTTTAACAATCCTACCGGTTTGTCTGAGCTATAAGACTTGACCCTGCTGTCACAGATGAAAGGCTTTCAGGTTTCCGTCATATGTTCCCAAACATGTGTTTTTGAAAGCATGCCAGATCTATATGCATCAGATCTGTGGATAGGGATTACCGTGGGAACAGTTGTGTCATCCCCACTTGAATCCCCACTGACAGACACCAGTGTTTCTATGACAACTAGCCTTTTCTCAGCTCCCTGTTTTCACTGTTCTACTGAAAACACAGACTATTCACGCAACATGATTGGATTATAAACTATGATAATAGAGAGAGAACATCTTACATGAGAAATTATGATGTGAAATTACAGTTTTAAATGAACTATGACACTCACACAAAACATTAGTCCAGTTAACTCAGCATGGGGCTGATTTAAACAATAGCTTGCCAGTCCAATCTATTGATGTCTGAGGGAATTGTTTCAAATGCAGTTGAACAAAGGCATTCCACGAAGGATTAACGTGTCACTTCTAAGCGCTAATTGGTCCTGTGGTATCAGAGGAGTCCAGGGGATGGAGGCTAGGGCTGGAGACAGCGGCTGAGGGCTGGGGGCTAGGGCTGAAGCCATGGGATGGGGCTGGGGATGGAGTTGGAGCCAGGGTCTGGGCCCCTTCTATAGAAATGAGCAGAATGGACATAACTGTAAAACTCCAGAGGAGTTTTATTTTCACAATATTTAATGTCCTTTATTTACCCGGTTGAGTCCCATTGAGATAGGAATCTTTCTTTTCAAGGGAGCCCTGGATCTGGTGGTAAAGTTTACTGTAGTATATTGCAGTATATACTGTAGTATTTACTGTAGTGATTTTGCGGACATGACTTCAGTATACTGTAGTATTTACTGTAGTGTTTACTGTAGTGTTTACTGTAGTGTTTTCACAGACATGACTACAGTATACTGTAGCATTTACTGTAGTGTTTTTGCAGACATGACTGCAGTATACTGTAGTATTTACTGTAGTGTTTTTGCAGACATGACTGCAGTATACTGTAGTATTTACTGTAGTGTTTTTGCAGACATGACTGCAGTATACTGTAGTATTTACTGTAGTGTTTTTGCAGACATGACTGCAGTATACTGTAGTATTTACTGTAGTGTTTTTGCAGACATGACTGCAGTATACTGTAGTATTTACTGTAGTGTTTTTGCAGACATGACTGCAGTATACTGTAGTATTTACTGTAGTGTTTTTTGCAGACATGACTACAGTATACTGTAGCATTTACTGTAGTGTTTTTTGGAGACATGACTGCAGTATACTGTAGTATTTACTGTAGTGTTTTTGCAGACATGACTGCAGTATACTGTAGTATTTACTGTAGTGTTTTTGCAGACATGACTGCAGTAGACTATATTATTTACTGTAGTGTTTTTGCAGACATGACTGCAGTATACTGTAGTATTTACTGTAGTGTTTTTGCAGACATGACTGCAGTATACTGTAGTATTTACTGTAGTGTTTTTCAGGACATGACTGCAGTATACTGTAGTATTCACTGTAGTGTTTTTGCAGACATGACTGCAGTATACTGTAGTATTCACTGTAGTGTTTTTGCAGACATGACTGCAGTATACTTTAGTATTCACTTTAGTGTTTTTGCAGACATGACTGCAGTATACTATAGTATTTACTTTAGTGATTTTGCAGACATGACTGCAGTATACTGTAGTATTTACTGTGTTGTTTTTGCAGACATGACTGCGTTATACTATAGTGTTTTTGTAGACGTGATTGCAGTATACGATAGTGTTTTTGCAGACATGACTTCAGTATACTATAGGGTTTTTGCAGACATGACTTCAGTATACTATAGTATTTACTGTAGTGTTTTTGCAGACATGACTGCAGTATACTTTAGTATTCACTGTAGTGTTTTTGCAGACATGACTGCAGTACACTATAGTATTTAATGTAGTGTTTTTGCAGACATGACTGCAGTGTACTATAGTATTTACTGTAGTGTTTTTGCAGACATGATTGCAGTATACTGTAGTATTTACTGTGGTGTTTTTGTAGACATGACTACAGTATATACTGTATTGTTTTTGCAGACATGACTTCAGTATACTGTAGTATTTACTGTAGTGTTTACTGTAGTGTTTACTGTAGTGTTTTCACAGACATGACTACAGTATACTGTAGCATTTACTGTAGTGTTTTTTGCAGACATGACTGCAGTATACTGTAGTATTTACTGTAGTGTTTTTGCAGACATGACTGCAGTATACTGTAGTATTTACTGTAGTGTTTTTTGCAGACATGACTGCAGTATACTGTAGTATTTACTGTAGTGTTTTTGCAGACATGACTGCAGTATACTGTAGTATTTACTGTAGTGTTTTTGCAGACATGACTGCAGTATACTGTAGTATTTACTGTAGTGTTTTTGCAGACATGACTGCAGTATACTGTAGTATTTACTGTAGTGTTTTTGCAGACATGACTACAGTATACTGTAGCATTTACTGTAGTGTTTTTGGAGACATGACTGCAGTATACTGTAGTATTTACAGTAGTGTTTTTGCAGACATGACTGCAGTATACTATAGTATTTACTGTAGTGTTTTTGCAGACATGACTGCAGTATACTGTAGTATTTACTGTAGTGTTTTTGCAGACATGACTGCAGTATACTGTAGTATTTACTGTAGTGTTTTTGCAGACATGACTGCAGTATACTGTAGTATTTACTGTAGTGATTTTGAGGACATGACTGCAGTATACTGTAGTATTCACTGTAGTGTTTTTGCAGACATGACTGCAGTATACTATAGTATTCACTGTAGTGTTATTGCAGACATGACTGCAGTATACTATAGTATTACTGTAGTGTTTTTGCAGACATGACTGCAGTAGATTATATTATTTACTGTAGTGTTTTTGCAGACATGACTGCAGTATACTATAGTATTTACTGTAGTGTTTTTGCAGACATGACTGCAGTATACTATAGTATTTACTATAGTGTTTTTGCAGACATGACTGCAGCATACTATAGTATTCACTGTAGTGTTTTTGCAGACATGACTTCAGTATACTTTATTATTTACTGTAGTGTTTTTGCAGACATGACTGCAGTATACTTTAGTATTTACTGTAGTGTTTTTGCAGACATGACTGCAGTATACTATAGTATTTACTGTGGTGTTTTTGTAGACATGACTACAGTATATACTGTATTGTTTTTGCAGACATGACTTCAGTATACTGTAGTATTTACTGTAGTGTTTACTGTAGTGTTTACTGTAGTGTTTTCACAGACATGACTACAGTATACTGTAGCATTTACTGTAGTGTTTTTGCAGACATGACTGCAGTATACTGTAGTATTTACTGTAGTGTTTTTGCAGACATGACTGCAGTATACTGTAGTATTTACTGTAGTGTTTTTGCAGACATGACTGCAGTATACTGTAGTATTTACTGTAGTGTTTTTGCAGACATGACTGCAGTATACTGTAGTATTTACTGTAGTGTTTTTGCAGACATGACTGCAGTATACTGTAGTATTTACTGTAGTGTTTTTGCAGACATGACTGCAGTATACTGTAGTATTTACTGTAGTGTTTTTGCAGACATGACTACAGTATACTGTAGCATTTACTGTAGTGTTTTTGGAGACATGACTGCAGTATACTGTAGTATTTACAGTAGTGTTTTTGCAGACATGACTGCAGTATACTGTAGTATTTACTGTAGTGTTTTTGCAGACATGACTGCAGTATACTGTAGTATTTACTGTAGTGTTTTTGCAGACATGACTGCAGTATACTGTAGTATTTACTGTAGTGTTTTTGCAGACATGACTGCAGTATACTGTAGTATTTACTGTAGTGTTTTTGAGGACATGACTGCAGTATACTGTAGTATTCACTGTAGTGTTTTTGCAGACATGACTGCAGTATACTATAGTATTCACTGTAGTGTTATTGCAGACATGACTGCAGTATACTATAGTATTACTGTAGTGTTTTTGCAGACATGACTGCAGTAGATTATATTATTTACTGTAGTGTTTTTGCAGACATGACTGCAGTATACTATAGTATTTACTGTAGTGTTTTTGCAGACATGACTGCAGTATACTATAGTATTTACTATAGTGTTTTTGCAGACATGACTGCAGCATACTATAGTATTCACTGTAGTGTTTTTGCAGACATGACTTCAGTATACTTTATTATTTACTGTAGTGTTTTTGCAGACATGACTGCAGTATACTTTAGTATTCACTTTAGTGTTTTTGCAGACATGACTGCAGTATACTATAGTATTTACTTTAGTGATTTTGCAGACATGACTGCAGTATACTGTAGTATTTACTGTGTTGTTTTTGCAGACATGACTGCGTTATACTATAGTGTTTTTGTAGACGTGATTGCAGTATACGATAGTGTTTTTGCAGACATGACTTCAGTATACTATAGGGTTTTTGCAGACATGACTTCAGTATACTGTAGTATTTACTGTAGTGTTTTTGCAGACATGACTGCAGTATACTTTAGTATTCACTGTAGTGTTTTTGCAGACATGACTGCAGTACACTATAGTATTTAATGTAGTGTTTTTGCAGACATGACTGCAGTGTACTATAGTATTTACTGTAGTGTTTTTGCAGACATGACTGCAGTATACTATAGTATTTACTGTGGTGTTTTTGTAGACATGACTACAGTATATACTGTATTGTTTTTGCAGACATGACTTCAGTATACTATAGTATTTACTGTAGTGTTTTTTGCAGACATGACTGCAGTATACTATAGTATTTACTATAGTGTTTTTGCGGACATGACTTCAGTATACTATAGTATTTACTGTAGTGTTTTTGCAGACATGACTGCAGTATACTTTAGTATTCACTGTAGTATTTTTGCAGACATGACTGCAGTATACTATAGTATTTACTGTAGTGTTTTTGCAGACATGACTGCAGTATACTTTAGTATATACTGTAGTGTTTTTGCAGACATGACTTCAGTATACTATAGTATTTACTGTAGTGTTTTTGCAGACATAACTGCAGTCTACTATAGTGTTTTTCTGGACATGACTGTAGTATTCTATAATATTTACTAAAGTGTTTTGTGGACATGACTGTAGTATATTGTGGTGACACCTGCCGACTAGGTTAGCCGCACAACTACCAGCCTACTGTTTAATGAGGGGAACAACTCAACCAGAACACAACACCAGTTACTGTTTAATGAGGGGAACAACTCAACCAGAACACAACACTAGTTACTGTTTAATGAGGGGAACACCTCAACCAGAACACAACTACCAGCCTACTGTTTAATGAGGGGAACACCTCAACCAGAACACAACACCAGTTACTGTTTAATGAGGGGAACACCTCAACCAGAACACAACACCAGTTACTGTTTAATGAGGGGAACACCTCAACCAGAACACAACTACCAGCCTACTGTTTAATGAGGGGAACACCTCAACCAGAACACAACACCAGTTACTGTTTAATGAGGGGAACACCTCAACCAGAACACAACACCAGTTACTGTTTAATGAGGGGAACACCTCAACCAGAACACAACACCAGTTACTGTTTAATGAGGGGAACACCTCAACCAGAACACAACTACCAGCCTACTGTTTAATGAGTGGAACACCTCAACCAGAACACAACACCAGTTACTGTTTAATGAGGGAACACCTCAACCAGAACACAACACCAGTTACTGTTTAATGAGGGGAACAACTCAACCAGAACACAACACCAGTTACTGTTTAATGAGGGGAACACCTCAACCAGAACACAACTACCAGCCTACTGTTTAATGAGGGGAACACCTCAACCAGAACACAACACCAGTTACTGTTTAATGAGGGGAACACCTCAACCAGAACACAACACCAGTTACTGTTTAATGAGGGGAACACCTCAACCAGAACACAACTACCAGCCTACTGTTTAATGAGGGGAACACCTCAACCAGAACACAACACCAGTTACTGTTTAATGAGGGGAACACCTCAACCAGAACACAACTACCAGCCTACTGTTTAATGAGTGGAACACCTCAACCAGAACACAACACCAGTTACTGTTTAATGAGGGGAACACCTCAACCAGAACACAACACCAGTTACTGTTTAATGAGGGGAACACCTCAACCAGAACACAACTACCAGCCTACTAGTTAATGAGGGGAACACCTCAACCAGAACACAACACCAGTTACTGTTTAATGAGGGGAACACCTCAACCAGAACACAACACCAGTTACTGTTTAATGAGGGGAACACCTCAACCAGAACACAACTGGTGACATGTCACCTATTGAGTTGGGTCAACAGTTCTGAGTAATGTAACGACCAGACAACACCTTAGCAAAAATATACAATTTTTATTGCAATTGTAACAACGTCAGACAGGTTCTAAGTCCAGTAAAGAAAAACAGTACAGAGGCAGATATAAAGAACAAGCAATGTTTATTAGGTTTGCTTGTTTGACACAGATAAACACACATTAACAAGGGTACACCAAAATGACTTAATAGATCTGTTAATTCCATTGGATATCTTTTTGAAATGCAACAGTGCTTTCACAGAGATTCAGCTGACCAAGTTCACAAGAGGCCCAGAAACAGTGAAATAATACTGTACTGATGGTATGAAAGAAAGAACAGTTAACAACTGCATTTAAATAAACAATAGATATCTCAGAAATACAAATGACTACTTGAAGACAGTCACCTTATGAGACGCTGCCAATAAACTGCCTTGACCTCAAACCAGCAAAGCCTCTCCAAACAAATCAACTGAAAACAAAAGGACATTGCAGAGGCTTTACATAATTAACATTTTGAATATTGTCACACATTAATAAACTCACTGATGGTCAAACTCAACACATACCATTCAGAACAATCAACCACACCCCAAACATTTCTTCAAGACAGCATGGTCACAAAATGGTTACTCACAGAAATAAACCAACAGCAACGACACTGTACCTCACCCAACCAACCACCCAAACACCCAACCACCCCCACGCCCAATCATTTCAAATATCTAGCATATTTATGATTGTCTGGGTATTTAAAAATGTGGAATAGTCCTCCAGTTTCCAATCGGACTCCTTTTCACTGCTTGTGTCCCAAATGGCACCTTATTCCCATATAGTGGTCCTCTGTAGCTCAATTGGTAGAGCATGGTGCTTGTAACGCCAGGATAGTAGGTTCGATCCCCGGGACCACCCATACGTAAAAATGTATGCACACATGACTGTAAGTCGCTTTGGATAAAAGCGTCTGCTAAATGGCATATTATTATAGTACACTCTTTTGACTAGGTCTCTGGTCAAAGTAGTGCACTATGTATGGAATAGAATGCTATTTGGTACACAGGCACATCACTAATAGGTCCGGTTGGTATGAGAAGATCCCTAGGGACTGCATTGGTCTGAGTCCAACCAGCCCTGGTCACATAGCCAGAAATACAATCAGCAGAACACACACCGCTAGTCCAAGCAAAACTCCATGGCAGGTGGAAAGGCCACCAATCTGGGTGTGGCAGTTGGAATGTTCGACCCAACTGATGCTTATCAAATTACCTCACAAAGTTCCTTTCTCAGTTTTCTGAGCATGAAACCAATGCTTCAGTTTTCAGTAAAGTTAAGTAAACTAGAGCTAGTTATATCTACTGTATGTATCCATTCTAGTCATTGTGTTTCTATATCTTGACTCCTGTAGGGGCTGACTGGCTTCAGGTCTCATTGTTCAACCCTCCATCTACATCTCCACAGCGACGTGTCTGTTTCTAATGCCAGGAACTGGTCGTAAAAACATGGGCGTCACCTCCGGCGAATCAGAACGACTGTTTCACTCTCTGGGTGTAGGCTCTAGGCATGCGGGAGACGAGAACTCACACAATCTACCAGGGGAGAAGACTGTATTTGTAACCACTGGGATATGAACCTGGGTTTCCCACGGAAGAAACCAAGGTCTTGATCATTACACCGACAGGAAATTCCCTCTAGGGCCGACACTGATTTTGAAATCGCAGGCTGGGGCTACCTTATCACGTGACCATGAGCAACCATGATTGACTTACGTCTGCTACATATATTTCTACAGATATTTTTGGCCATGAAGCAAACTGTAATACACAAACTTTAATCTAAACAAAGGTGGCTTTAGAGAGTTAAACAAAAGTAAAAAGTGATGATCGATCTATGGCAAATACAACAATAAAAGTTTTAAAACCCTGTGGAAACTACTACCAAATATACTCAAAGCACATCTCTGTTTCCTGTATCCTGCCTGGTCTCCCCTCTCCTCTCTGTTGCTATTGACCAAAAACTATGCCTGGTCTCTCCTCTCTGTTGCTATTGACCAAAAACTATGCCTGGTCTCTCCTGTCTGTTGCTATAGACCAGAAACTATGCCTGGTCTCTCCTCTCTGTTGCTATTGACCAAAAACTATGCCTGGTCTCTCCTGTCTGTTGCTATAGACCAGAAACTATGCCTGGTCTCTCCTCTCCTCTCTGTTGCTATAGACTAGAAACTATGCCTGGTCTCTCCTGTCTGTTGCTATAGACTAGAAACTATGCCTGGTCTCTCCTCTCCTCTCTGTTGCTATAGACTAAAAACTATGCCTGGTCTCTCCTCTCTGTTGCTATAGACCATAAACTATGCCTGGTCTCTCCTCTCTGTTGCTATAGACCAGAAACTATGCCTGGTCTCTCCTCTCTGTTGCTATAGACCATAAACTATGCCTGGTCTCTCCTCTCTGTTGCTATAGATCAGAAACTATGCCTGGTCTCTCCTCTCTGTTGCTATAGATCAGAAACTATGCCTGGTCTCTCCTCTCCTCTCTGTTGCTATAGACCAGAAACTATGCCTGGTCTCTCCTCTCATCTCTGTTGCTATAGACCAGAAACTATGCCTGGTCTCTCCTCTCCTCTCGGTTGCTATAGACCAGAAACTATGCCTGGTCTCTCCTCTCCTCTCTGTTGCTATAGACTAGAAACTATGCCTGGTCTCTCCTCTCCTCTCTGTTGCTATAGACCAGAAACTATACCTGGTCTCTCCTCTCTGTTGCTATAGACCAGAAACTATGCCTGGTCTCTCCTCTCTGTTGCTATAGACCAGAAACTATGCCTGGTCTCTCCTCTCTGTTGCTATAGACCAGAAACTATGCCTGGTCTCTCCTCTCTGTTGCTATAGACCAGAAACTATGCCTGGTCTCTCCTCTCTGTTGCTATAGACCAGAAACTATGCCTGGTCTCTCCTCTCCTCTCTGTTGCTATAGACCAGAAACTATGCCTGGTCTCTCCTCTCCTCTCTGTTGCTATAGACCAGAAACTATGCCTGGTCTCTCCTCTCTGTTGCTATTGACCAGAAACTATGACTGGTCTCTCCTCTCCTCTCTGTTGCTATAGACCAGAAACTATGCCTGGTCTCTCCTCTCCTCTCTGTTGCTATAGACCAGAAACTATGCCTGGTCTCTCCTCTCCTGTCTGTTGCTATAGACCAGAAACTATGCCTGGTCTCTCCTCTCTGTTGCTATAGACCAGAAACTATGCCTGGTCTCTCCTCTCCTCTCTGTTGTTATAGACTAGAAACTATGCCTGGTCTCTCCTCTCTGTTGCTATAGACCAGAAACTATGCCTGGTCTCTCCTCTCCTCTCTGTTGCTATAGACTAGAAACTATGCCTGGTCTCTCCTCTCCTCTCTGTTGCTATAGACCAGAAACTATGCCTGGTCTCTCTTCTCTGTTGCTATAGACCAGAAACTATGCCTGGTCTCTCCTCTCTGTTGCTATAGACCAGAAACTATGCCTGGTCTCTCCTCTCTGTTGCTATAGACCAGAAACTATGCCTGGTCTCTCCTCTCTGTTGCTATAGACCAGAAACTATGCCTGGTCTCTCCTCTCTGTTGCTATAGACCAGAAACTATGCCTGGTCTCTCCTCTCTGTTGCTATAGACCAGAAACTATGCCTGGTCTCTCCTCTCCTCTCCTGTCTGTTGCTATAGACCAGAAACTATGCCTGGTCTCTCCTCTCCTCTCCTCTCTGTTGCTATAGATCAGAAACTATGCCTGGTCCCTCCTCTCCTCTCTGTTGCTATAGACTAAAAACTATGCCTGGTCTCTCCTCTCCTGTCTGTTGCTATAGACCAGAAACTATGCCTGGTCTCTCCTCTCTGTTGCTATAGACCAGAAACTATGCCTGGTCTCTCCTCTCCTGTCTGTTGCTATAGACCAGAAACTATGCCTGGTCTCTCCTCTCCTCTCTGTTGCTATAGACCAGAAACTATGCCTGGTCTCTCCTCTCTGTTGCTATAGACCAGAAACTATGCCTGGTCTCTCCTCTCTGTTGCTATAGACCAGAAACTATGCCTGGTCTCTCCTCTCTGTTGCTATAGACCAGAAACTATGCCTGGTCTCTCCTCTCTGTTGCTATAGACCAGAAACTATGCCTGGTCTCTCCTCTCCTCTCCTCTCTGTTGCTATAGACTAGAAACTATGCCTGGTCTCTCCTCTCCTCTCCTCTCTGTTGCTATAGACCAGAAACTATGCCTGGTCTCTCCTCTCTGTTGCTATAGACTAGAAACTATGCCTGGTCTCTCCTCTCTGTTGCTATAGACCAGAAACTATGCCTGGTCTCTCCTCTCCTCTCCTCTCTGTTGCTATAGACCAGAAACTATGCCTGGTCTCTCCTCTCCTCTCTGTTGCTATAGACCAGAAACTATGCCTGGTCTCTCCTCTCCTGTCTGTTGCTATAGACCAGAAACTATGCCTGGTCTCTCCTCTCCTCTCTGTTGCTATAGACCAGAAACTATGCCTGGTCTCTCCTCTCCTCTCTGTTGCTATAGACCAGAAACTATGCCTGGTCTCTCCTCTCCTCTCTGTTGCTATAGACCAGAAACTATGCCTGGTCTCTCCTGTCTGTTGCTATAGACCAGAAACTATGCCTGGTCTCTCCTGTCTGTTGCTATAGACCAGAAACTATGCCTGGTCTCTCCTGTCTGTTGCTATAGACCAGAAACTATGCCTGGTCTCTCCTCTCCTCTCTGTTGCTATAGACCAGAAACTATGCCTGGTCTCTCCTCTCCTCTCTGTTGCTATAGACCAGAAACTATGCCTGGTCTCTCCTCTCTGTTGCTATAGACCAGAAACTATGCCTGGTCTTTCTGTTCTGTTTCCAAAACAGCAACCCTCTTCAGCCCTGCAGAGCATCATAACAAATCAAAAGGCATTGCACTGTTCGTCATTCGCCAATAAAGAAATGAATAAATACAACTGGTGCCAAAGTAAACTGTATGGACGGTCACTGAAATAAAGTTGAATATAAAAGACAGTAGAACTGGTCCCCTAGCCCTTTAGCTGGCTTGGTGTTATCTGGAGGGCAGTGCTGTGTTGGGTGGTCTGTCTCTCTGACTCGCTCTCTCTCTCTGAATGTCTCTCTTTCCCCCTCCTCCTTGTTCCACCCCCCCCTCTCTCTCTCTTCCCCCCTTTCCTCTTTCCTCTCTTCTCCCCTCTCTCCCCTCCCCCTCTCTCTCTCTCTCTCTCTCTCCCTCTCTCCCTCTCTCTCCCCTCTCCTCTCTCTCTCTCTCTCTCTCTCTCTCCTCTCTCTCTCTCTCTCTCTCTCTCTCTCTCTCTCTCTCTCTCTCTCTCTCTCTCTCTCTCTCTCTCTCTCTCTCTCTCTCTCTCTCTCTCTCTCTCTCTCTCTCTCTCTCTCTCTCTCTCTCTCTCTCTCTCTCTCTCTCTCTCTCTCTCTCTCTCTCTCTCTCTCTCTCTCTCTCTCTCTCTCTCTCTCTCTCTCTCTCTCTCTCTTTCTTTCCCTCTCTCGGGTTGTTTGGTGTTTCTCATTTGTTCAATGATCTTGACATGGTGATGATCTTGACATGGTGATGATCTTGACATGGTGATGATCTTGACATGGTGATGATCTTGACATGTTGATGATCTTGACATGTTGATGATCTTGACATGTACACAAACCATCAAAGGGCTTAACGGTCACATTGCTGTATAAAAGTTAATGGTCACACTGTGATGGGCCGAGTGCCCTATTCAAACAAACCGTGCAACCCAATTATGTCTGTAAGTCACAAAGCAGCATATTAAATTAATTAGGTTCCATGTACTCAATGTACCGATTCCATGTACCGATTACATAGAGAAGCAGAGATACACAATAATCCCTTACCGGTAATAATTCTCACTGTGTAGGAGGAATGTTAATGAAACATCTTTCTACCGATTACTTAATAAATACAGTGCCTCTAGAAATTTTTCACACCCCTTGACTTTTTCCACATTTTGTTGTGTACCAGCTTGAATTTCCCTGGCCTACACACAATACCCCATAATGTCAAAGTGGAGTTATGTCTACAATTTTTTACAAATTAATTAAAAATGAAAAGCTGAAATGTCTTGAGTCAATAAGTATTCAACCCCTTTGTTATGGCAAGCCTAAATAAGTTCAGGAGTAAAAATTTGCTTAACAAATCACATAATACGTTGCATGGACTCTGTGTACAACAATAGTGTTTAACATGAATTTGAATGATGACCTTTTTGTACCCCACACACAAATATCTGTAAGGTCCCTCAGTCGAGCAGTGAATTTCAAACAGAGATTCAACCACAAAGACCAGGGAAGTTTTCCAATGGCTCACAAAGAAGGGCACCTAATAATAATAATAATAATATGCCATTTAGCAGACACTTTTATCCAAAGCGACTTACAGTCATGTGCGCATACATTTTTACGTATGGGTGGTCCCGGGGATCGAACCCACTACCCTGGCGTTACAAGCGCCGTGCTCTACCAGTTGTTGGTAGATGTGTAAAAAAAAAAAAAGCCGACATTGAATATCCCTTTGAGCATGGTTAGTTATTAATGAACTTTGGATCGTGTATCAATACACTAACATAATTGACAGAGTGAAAAAAAGGAAGCCTGTACAGAATACACATATTCCAAAACATGCTTCCTGTTTGCAATAAGGGACTAAAGTAAAACTGAAACAAACTTTATGTCCTGAATACAAGGCATTATGTTTGGGGCAAATCCAACACAACACATCACTGAGTAACACTTTTCATATTTTCATGCATGGTGGTGGTTGCATCATGTTATGGGTATGCTTGTCCTCGGCAAGGGAGCTTTTTATGATTAAAATAAATGGAATAGCGCTAAGCACCTTTCAGCAGGACAATAACCTAAAACACATGGCCAAATATACACTGGAGTTGCTTACCAAGGCGACATTTAATATTCCTGAGTGGCCTAGCTACAGTTTTGACTAAAATTGACTTTAAAATATATGGCAAGACTTGAAAATGGCTGTCTTGTAATGATCAACAATCAACTTTAAAATAATTTTAAAAAGAACAATGAGGGCCTCCCGAGTGGTGCAGCGGTCTAAGGCACAAGGCACTGTGCAGGCGTCACTACAGACCCGGGTTTGATCCTGGGCTGTATCACAACCGACTGTGATCGGGAGTCCCATAGGGCGGTGCACAATTGGCCCAGCATCGTCTTGTTTAGTGGAGGGTTTGGCTGGGGGGGGGCTTTACTTGACTCCTTGTGGCGGCCGGGCGCCTGCAGGCTGACCTCGGTCGTCAGTTAAATGGTGTTTCCTCCAACACATTGGTGCAGCGGGCGGGTGTTATGAAGCGTGGTTTGGCGGGTCATGTTTCAGAGGACGCATGACTCAACCTTCGTCTCCTGAGCTTGTTGGGGAGTTGCAGCGATGAGACAAGATCAAAAAGGGGGTAAGTATTTATTTTTATTTTTATGAATAATGTGCAAATAGACTTACCCAGAAAGACTCACAGCTGTAATCACCGCCAAAGGTGCTTCTAACATTTATTGACTAAGGGGGTTGAATTATTATCTAATCAAGATATATTAGTATTTTCTTTTTCATAAAGTTTTTACAAATGTTAGCATTTTTCTTCCACTTTGAAGTTACAGAGTGTTTTGTGTAGATCGTTGACAAAAAAATTACAATTAAATCAATTTTAATCCCACTTTGTAATACAACAAAATGTGGAAAAAGACAAGTAAAACAAAAAAAGTAATGTAATGGAAAGCCCCAAGTCATATACCCCTCAGAGCTGGAGAGAAGCAGAGAGGATCTGGTCTCCATGGCCCTGAGTAGAGAGAGGTTGCCCTTAGGCACAGATCCAGGATCAGATTACCCTCCACCCATCCTAACATTAATCATGAGGAGGAAAAACACTAAACTGACCTTAGATCAGCGACGTGGAAAAACATCTGCTTTGGTCTTGATGACGTCTGAATACCAAGGGACTGTGATCTCAGCGGTGATCTCCCACTTAATGTTTTCCCTGCGTTCAAATGAAAGGGTCATGGAGAAGAGGAGAGGAACAAGGGAAAATAAATAGAAATATGAATAAATCAAAAGCTAATATTTGATATCCTAGGGGGTGTTATAAATGAAAGAGAAAGAGATGGACAAGAAGCGTCTGACATCCTCTAGGGCTGTGTCCCCAAACGGCACCCGATTCCCTTTATAGCCCTATTGGCTCTGGTCAAAAGTATTGCACTATAAAGGGAATAGGGTGTCATTATGGAAGGAGAGTAGATCTCCTCACAGTGGCAGGGATGTTGTCTATTACATTTACATTTACATTTACGTCATTTAGCAGACGCTCTTATCCAGAGCGACTTACAAATAGGTTCATTCACCTTATAGCCAGTGGGATAACCACTTTACAATGTTATTATTTTTTTTTTATTATTTTTTTGGGGGGGGGGGGTTGGAGTAAAGGGGGGGGGGGGTTACTTTATCCTATCCCAGGTATTCCTTAAAGAGGTGGGGTTTCAAATGTCTCCGGAAGGTGGTGAGTGACTCCGCTGTCCTGGCGTCGTGAGGGAGCTTGTTCCACCATTGGGGTGCCAGAGCAGAGAACAGTTTTGACTGGGCTGAGCGGGAACTATGCTTCCGCAGAGGTAGGGGAGCCAGCAGGCCAGAGGTGGATGAACGCAGTGCCCTCGTTTGGGTGTAGGGACTGATCAGAGCCTGAAGGTACGGAGGTGCCGTTCCCCTCACAGCTCCATAGGCAAGCACCATGGTCTTGTAGCAGATGCGAGCTTCAACTGGAAGCCAGTGGAGTGTGCGGAGGAGCGGGGTGACGTGAGAGAACTTGGGAAGGTTGAACACCAGACGGGCTGCGGCATTCTGGATGAGTTGTAGGGGGTTTAATGGCACAGGCAGGGAGCCCAGCCAACAGCGAGTTGCAGTAATCCAGACGGGAGATGACAAGTGCCTGGATTAGGACCTGTGCCGCTTCCTGTGTAAGGCAGGGTCGTACTCTCCGAATGTTGTAGAGCATGAACCTACAGGATCGGGTCACCGCCTTGATGTTAGCGGAGAACGACAGGGTGTTGTCCAGGGTCACGCCAAGGCTCTTCGCACTCTGGGAGGAGGACACAACGGAGTTGTCAACCGTGATGGCGAGATCATGGAACGGGCAGTCCTTCCCCGGGAGGAAGAGCAGCTCCGTCTTGCCGAGGTTCAGCTTGAGGTGGTGATCCGTCATCCATACTGATATGTCTGCCAGACATGCAGAGATGCGATTCGCCACCTGGTTATCAGAAGGGGGAAAGGAGAAGATTAGTTGGGTGTCGTCAGCGTAGCAATGATAGGAGAGGCCATGTGAGGATATGACAGAGCCAAATGACTTGGTGTATAGCGAGAATAGGAGAGGGCCTAGAACTGAGCCCTGGGGGACACCAGTGGTGAGAGCACGTGGTGCGGAGACAGCTTCTCGCCACGCCACTTGGTAGGAGCGACCGGTCAGGTAGGACGCAATCCAAGAGTGAGCCGCGCCGGAGATGCCCAGCTCGGAGAGGGTGGAGAGGAGGATCTGGTTCACAGTATCAAAGGCAGCAGACAGGTCTAGAAGGACAAGATCAGAGGAGAGAGAGTTAGCTTTAGCAGTGCGGAGAGCCTCCGTGACACAGAGAAGAGCAGTCTCAGTTGAATGACCAGTCTTGAAACCTGACTGGTTTGGATCAAGAAGGTAATTCTGAGAGAGATAGCAAGAGAGTTGGCTAAAGACGGCACGCTCAATAGTTTTGGAGAGAAAAGAAAGAAGGGATACTGGTCTGTAGTTGTTGACATCAGAGTGTTGATTTTTTGAGAAGGGGTGCAACTCTCGCTCTCTTGAAGACTGAAGGGACATAGCCAGCGGTCAAGGATGGGTTGATCAGCGAGGTGAGGTAAGGGAGAAGGTCACCGGAGATGGTCTGGAGAAGAGAGGAGGGGATAGGGTCAAGCGGGCAGGTTGTTGGGCGGCCTGCCGTCACAAGTCGCAAGATTTTATCTGGAGAGAGAGGGGAGAAAGAAGTCAAAGCATAGGGTAGGGTAGTGTGAGCAGGACCAGCAGTGTCATTTGACTTAACAAACGAGGATCGGATGTCGTCAACCTTCTTTTCAAAATGGTTGACGAAATCATCCACAGAGAGGGAGGAGGGGGGGGGGGGATTCAGCAGGGAGGAGAATGTGGCAAAGAGCCTGTCTATCTCACCACTGTCTATCTCACCACTCTTTATTCATGAGTCAAAGTTAGGTTAGAGGGGGATGCATTAGACTATTCCAAAAGTACTTCCTTTCACCTCCTTCTATTATCTCCTCTTCCTCTTTCTTTCTCTCTACCCCTCCACTTTTCTCACCCTTGCTGTTCCTCTCTACTCCTCTCCTTCCTTCCCGGAGTCAGTGTGTATTTGGCCAGTCCATCAGTGCCATTGTGTTTCACTTTACCAGAGATATAGATCTCTGTTGTTTGGCTTCAATGTAATCTGAGTTAATAAGCCACAGTCACACACTGATAAGAACTGAGCTAACTGTTCTGTCATGTTGCCAGTGCTTTATTCAGATCCCCTACTTGTAATGGAGACTCCTAGATGTGTGTGTGAGTGTGTGTGTGTGTGTGTGTGTGTGTGTGTGTGCGTGCATTTGTGTGTGTGTGTGCATGTGTGTGTGTGTGCTTGTGTGTGCATGCCTGCTTCCCAGTGTGCATGTGAGTGTGTGTCTGTGTGTGTGTACGTGTGTGTGTGTGTGCGTGTGTGTGTGTTTGTGTGTGTGTGTGTAGACGTAGATGTCAACATGAAAACACACTCCTTTCTTCCTCTCATGCAGCTGTACTGTCCTCTAATGAACGACTGAATGAATGAATGTAGGAATAGGCTTTTGTTTTTCTTCGTCACCACTACTCTCCACACAGTCAACTATTGACCCAGCTTGATCTGACTGGGGAAGACCTGGGGAGACTCTGACACGCTCTCTCTCTCTCTCTCCATCTGTCTTTCTTTCTCTCCCTCTCCATCTCTCCTTCTCTCTCTCTCTCCTCTCTCTCCCTCTCTCTCTTTCCCACTCTCTCCATCCTCTCTCTCTCTCTCTCTCTCTCTCTCTCTCTGGTGCTGAAATGTTGTTTTCTCTGTGATGTTAGGCATCTCTCCAGCTGTTATAAATAGCAATTAGGGGCCACACACTTATTCTCCAGCAGAGCATTGAAGGGGAACACAGCATGCATATTCAGGGGATGGTGTATGAGTGTGTCTGTGTGTGTGTGTGTGTGCAAGCAAGAATACGTGCAAGCGCGTGTGTATGTGCACGCCTATCTGCCTGCATGTCAGAGTGTGTGGCAGTGCTAGGTGCAAGCGTAGTACAGTGCAGAAGCCTGTTCATACAGCTAACACCTGTTATATATACAAAACTAGTCATAAAGTTATACCCCATTCAGCTAACACCTGTTATATATACAAAACTAGTCATAAAGGTATACCCCATTCAGCTAACACCTGTTATATATACAAAACTAGTCATAAAGTTATACCCCATTCAGCTAACACCTGTTATATATACAAAACTAGTCATAAAGGTATACCCCATTCAGCTAACACCTGTTATATATATAGTATTTGGTACAGAAACCTTTGTTTGCAATTACAGAGATCATACGTTTCCTGTAGGTCTTGACCAGGTTTGCACACACTGCAACAGGGATTTTGGCCCACTCCTCCATACAGACCTTCTCCAGATCCTTCAGGTTTCGGGGCTGTCGCTGGGCAATACGGACTTTCAGCTCCCTACAAAGATTTTCTATTCGGTTCAGGTCTGGAGACTGGCTAGGCCACTCCAGGACCTTGATATGCTTCTTACGGAGCCACTCCTTAGTTGCCCTGGCTGTGTGTTTCGGGTCGTTGTCTTGCTGGAAGACCCAGCCACGACCCATTTTCAATGCTCTTCCTGAGGGAAGGAGGTTGTTGGCCAAGATCTCGCGATACATGGCCCCATCTATCCTCCCCTCAATACGGTGCAGTTGTCCTGTCCCCTTTGTAGAAAAGCATCCCCAAAGAATGATGTTTCCACCTCCATGCTTCATGGTTGGGATGGTGTTCTTGAGGTTGTACTCATCCTTCTTCTTCCTCCAAACACGGCGAGTGGAGTTTAGACCAAAAAGCTATATTTTTGTCTCATCAGACCACATGACCTTCTCCCATTCCTCCTCTGGATCATCCAGATGGTTAATGGCAAACTTAAGACGGGCCTGGACATGCGCTGGCTTGAGCAGGGGGACCTTGCATGCGCTGCAGGATTTTAATCCATGACGGCGTAGTGTTTACTAATGGTTTTCTTTGAGACTGTGGTCCCAGCTCTCTTCAGGTCATTGACCAGGTCCTGCCGTGTAGTTCTGGGCTGATCCCTCACCTTCCTCATGATCATTGATGCCCCACGAGGTGAGATCTTGCACGGAGCCCCAGACCGAGGGTGATTGACCGTCATCTTTAACTTCTTCCATTTTCAAAAAATTGCGCCAACAATTGTTGCCTTCTCACCAAGCTGCTTGCCTATTGTCCTGTAGCCCATCCCAGCCTTGTGCAGGTCTACAATTTTATCCCTGATGTCCTTACACAGCTCTCTGGTCTTGGCCATTCTGGAGAGGTTGGAGTCTGTTTGATTGAGTGTGTGGACAGGTGTCTTTTATACAGGTAACGAGTTCAAACAGGTGCAGTTAATACAGGTAAAGAGTGGAGAACAGGAGGGCTTCTTAAAGAAAAACTAACAGGTCTGTGAGAGCCGGAATTGTTACTGGTTGGTAGGTGATCAAATACTTATGTCATGCAATAAAATGCAAATTAATTACTTAAAAATCATACAATGTGATTTGCTGGATTTTTGTTTTAGATTCCGTCTCTCACAGTTGAAGTGTACCTATGATAAAAAATTACAGACCTCTACATGCTTTGTAAGTAGGGAAACCTGCAAAATCGGCAGTGTATCAAATACTTGTTCTACCCACTGTATACAAAACTAGTCTTAAAGTTATACCCCATTCAGCTAACACCTGTTATATATACAAAACTAGTCTTAAAGTTATACCCTGTTTAGCTAAGACCTGATATATATACAAAACTAGTCATAAAGTTATACCCCATTCAGCTAACACCTGTTATATATACAAAACTAGTCTTAAAGTTATACCCTGTTTAGCTAAGACCTGATATATATACAACACTAGTCATAAAGTTATACCCCATTCAGCTAACACCTGTTATATATACAAAACTAGTCATAAAGGTATATCCCGTTCAGCTAAAACCTGATATAAATACAAAACTAGTCATAAAGGTATACCCCGTTCAGCTAACACCTGATATATATACAAAACTAGTCATAAAGGTATACCCCGTTCAGCTAAAACCTGATATAAATACAAAACTAGTCATAAAGGTATACCCCATTCAGCTAACACCTGATATATAAATTATATACAGAACTAGTCATAAAGTTAGAAATCTACTGAAATCCCTGAATTCCACCATTCCTGTCTGCATCTTTTTGGAGAAGACCATAGTGATACACCTGTTAGATATATATTATAATGTTCTATTTAATACTGTATAATAGACCGATGAGATGTCAAACACACACCCACACACTCAACATGATTATTACACACACACACTCAAACACACACACACAAACACACACATACACTAACACAAACACACACACACACACACACTGTGCTTTTAGGTCCTGTGGATACGGGCTGGACTCTGCACCACGCTGATCTCCTTTACACTGAACCCTGCTGAGATCTGGCAAAGCCTTCCCCTCTCCAGTCAGCCTGTTGTTCTGAGATCTGGCACGGCCTTCCCCTCTCCAGTCAGCCTGTTGTTCTGAGATCTGGCACGGCCTTCCCCTCTCCAGTCAGCCTATTGTTCTGAGATCTGGCACGGACTCCCTCTCTCCAGTCAGACCCAGAGCCTTCAGAGCTACCATGGTTTAATGGACTTGATGATGCGTGTGTTTGAGACAGAGAAAGAGAGAGAGAGAGAGAGAGAGAGAGAGAGAGAGAGAGAGAGAGAGAGAGAGAGAGAGAGAGAGAGAGAGAGAGAGAGAGAGAGAGAGAGAGAGAGAGAGAGAGAGAGAGAGAGAGAGAGAGAGAGAGAGAGAGCTAAAGCCCATCTGCATGTGTGTGTATGGAAGTGTGTAGGTGTGTGTAGCTGGCCTAGATATTTGATTCACAGTGGCAGATCAGAACAACACAAGGATATTTTTCAGGAGTAAAATCCCTTAAATCTGAGTATAATTTCACCACACCACCTCTCATCCCCCAAATCCTCAGAGCCTGCTGTGTGCTGTGAGCTAGCTGGATGGATGGAGGAGTATTGGACTGTTGCCTAGGTCCACTGGTGTATTTCCAATTAAGTTAATACATTTATTTTAAAGTAAATCTTAAATCTTAATCGCACTTATGTCTCTGTAGAATAATATAATGTCAATCCCAAGGGGATAATAATGTGGTATAATTACCTGTTTGCTATAGGAACTGCGCTGTATCACTACAGTGACTCTTGGTGTGGTCAAGAACTTGAACTAACTTGGTTTTAACCTCTGACCTTCACGTCTGTGTGTTCAAATTAATTTCTAAATAAATACGAATTGGTAAATTTCAAACAGGATTTAGTACATGTGAGCGTGGTATGATTCGACATACCAAATGGAAACTTGTGATAACAATAGATATTGTCAAAAATGTTACCCTGGCTAAGAAACGGATATTTTTAAAACACAATTTGGACTGAACGTATTAGATGCTATCTAACAAAAGCTTAGGGCCAGTTTGTTGACAGGGACTGGACTAATAGCCCATGGGTTTCCTGATATCGTAATAAGCTATTTATTTATCTAGGTTTCAGAACATTCTCTGCTTGGTTAGGTTGGTTAGTGTGTGTTTGTGTCCCTGTGTGGGTGACATATCATTTATTTGTCATACTCCTAATGATACAACATTTTTGTGTTTAATTACAACAATGTTGTTGTGTGTATTTGTGAAGATCTCCAGACCAAACTGACCTATGACCCTTGTCCCTGTCCGAGCCTGAGAGAAAGAGAGGGTTGCTACATTATATCATGTCACTGCAGTATTTCACATTAAACATTAATGCATGTCCCCATATAGCATATAGTCTTGTCTCAAGAGGAATTGCGTCCCCGTTCTTTAAATGGAAGAACATACAGTGGGGAGAACAAGTATTTGATACACTGCCGATTTTGCAGGTTTTATCCAGAAAATCACATTGTATGATTTTTAAGTAATTAATTTGCATTTTATTGCATGACATAAGTATTTGATCACCTACCAACCAGTAAGAATTCCGGCTCTCACAGACCTGTTAGTTTTTCTTTAAGAAGCCCTCCTGTTCTCCACTCATTACCTGTATTAACTGCACCTGTTTGAACTCGTTACCTGTATAAAAGACACCTGTCCACACACTCAATCAAACAGACTCCAACCTCTCCACAATGGCCAAGACCAGAGAGCTGTGGTGAGAAGGCAACAACTGTTGGCGCAATTATTAGAAAATGGAAGAAGTTCAAGATGACGGTCAATCACCCTTGGTCTGGGGCACCATGCAAGATCTCACCTCGTGGGGCATCAATGATCATGAGGAAGGTGAGGGATCAGCCCAGAACTACACGGCAGGACCTGGTCAATGACCTGAAGAGAGCTGGGACCACAGTCTCAAAGAAAACCATTAGTAACACACTACGCCGTCATGGATTAAAATCCTGCAGCGCACGCAAGGTCCCCCTGCTCAAGCCAGCGCATGTCCAGGCCCGTCTGAAGTTTGCCAATGACCATCTGGATGATCCAGAGGAGGAATGGGAGAAGGTCATGTGGTCTGATGAGACAAAAATTGAGGTTTTTGGTCTAAACTCCACTCGCCGTGTTTGGAGGAAGAAGAAGGATGAGTACAACCCCAAGAACACCATCCCAACCGTGAAGCATGGAGGTGGAAACATCATTCTTTGGGGATGCTTTTCTGCAAAGGGGACAGGACGACTGCACCGTATTCAGGGAGGATGGATGGGGCCATGTATCGCGAGATCTTGGCCAACAACCTCCTTCCCTCAGTAAGAGCATTGAAGATGGGTCATGGCTGGGTCTTCCAGCATGACAATGACCCGAAACACACAGCCAGGGCAACTAAGGAGTGGCTCCGTAAGAAGCATCTCAAGGTCCTGGAGTGGCCTAGCCAGTCTCCAGACCTGAACCCAATAGAACATCTTTGGAGGGAGCTGAAAGTCCGTATTGCCCAGCGACAGCCCCGAAACCTGAAGGATCTGGAGAAGGTCTGTATGGAGGAGTGGGCCAAAATCTCTGCTGCAGTGTGTGCAAACCTGGTCAAGACCTACAGGAAACGTTTGATGTCTGTAATTGCAAACAAAGGTTTCTGTACCAAATATTAAGTTCTGCTTTTCTGATGTATCAAATACTTATGTCATGCAATAAAATGCAAATTAATTACTTAAAAATCATACAATGTGATTTTCTGGATTTTCGTTTTAGATTCCGTCTCTCACAGTTGAAGTGTACCTATGATAAAAATTACAGACCTCTACATGCTTTGTAAGTAGGAAAACCTGCAAAATCGGCAGTGTATCAAATACTTGTTCTCCTCACTGTATACAGTCCCAGTTATGATTCGGTAAAACCAACCTACTTTGAGGACAGCTCCAAGTCTTGATTTAACCCCTGATCTGCTTATATCACTGAGTGATAAATCCTTTGGTCATGAAGAGTGTGATTGTTGTCAGTTTGTTACGATTAGCTAGATTAGATTAGCTGTGTTTGTGACGCGTACTGATATACGAAGAGGCAGACGCAGGAATAAACAACGTCAAGCTTTACTTAATAATGAGAAAGAGAATAACAAAGAGAGAGTAAATGACACGACGCTTAACAATCACACACAACACAATACTGAACAGTCCAGGGCTAAATAGGGGTGATGATGAGGTGCAGGTGCGCTGGAGGTGATTAGGGTGCGTTGGATTTCCATTCCGGTGTTGCCGTGGTGGTGTGCTCAGCCAGGAGGACGACCCTCGAGGACGAGGAGCGGGCAGGTCAGGGCGGCAACGGTGGAAGTCCCGAATTAGGTTGGGGTCCAGAACGTCCCCAGCCGGAATCCAGCTCCTCTCCTCAGGACCATACCCCTCCCAGTCCACCAGGTAATGGAGCCATCCCCTTCGGAACCTGGAGTCCAGCAGGTCCCTCACCGCATACGCCGGACTCCCGTCAATGTCCAGGGGCGGTGGGGGCATACCCCGGGGGACGGCATCCGCCAGAGGACCAGGAACCACCGGCCTGTGGAGAGACACATGAAAAGTGGGTGAGACACGATAGTGAGGGGGAAGGAGCAGCCGGTACAATACCTCATTAATCCGCAGAGGACCTTAAACGGCCCCATAAACCGGGGGTTCAGTTTCTTGAAGGGCAGGCGGAGAGGGAGGTTTTTTGTGGACAGCCAGACACGATCATGAGGCTGGAATTCAGGGGCCTCACTGCGGTGGTGATCGGCTTGGTCCTTCTGCCAACGAATGGCCCTCTAGTGATGGACATGGGCGGCGTCCCAGACCTGTCCGGCCCTGTGGACTCACTCGTCGACAGTGGGCGCATCAGTCTGGCTGGGTGTCCAAGGGGCCAGGGCCGGCTGGTACCCCAGTACGCACTGGAAGGGAGTGAGCCCCATGGAGGAGTGAACAAGGGAGTTCTGGGTATATTCTGCCCAGGGAAGAAACCTCGCCCACTCACCCTGCCGGAAATGACAGTGGCAATGAAGAAACCTCCCCAGCTCCTGGTTCATGCGCTCCACCTGCCCATTCCACTGAGGCCTATACCCGGAAGTGAGGCTGGCCGTGGCCCCGATCTTCTCCAGGAAAGCCTTCCACACTCGGAAGGTGAATTGGGGGCCACGGTCCGTGACGATGTCCTCCGGAAGTCCATGATGCTGGAAGACCTGCAGGAACAGGACCTCAGCGACCTGGCGATCAGAAGGAAGACCAGTTAGTGGCAAAAAACGGCATGATTTGGAGAACCGATCTATGACCACCATGACTGTGGTGAAGCCACAGGTCGGTGACAAAGTCTATGGACAGGTGTGACCAAGGTCACTGAGGCACTGGGAGAGGAACTAGTTTGCCTGGATCCTCCTGAGCCGCCAGCCGGATGTCTCCATCCATATCCCAAACGACAGGTGCAACGATGAGAGACGAGGGCAGGATAGGACCCCCCAGATCCTTCCTTTCTCCGGTATGGTGCATCCTGGAGAGTGCGTCGGCTTTCACATTCTGGGCGGTAGGACAGAATTAATTGAAAGCGAGTAAGAAATTGGGCCCACCTGGCTTGACGAGAGGTCATCCGTTTCGACGCCCGTATGTGCTCCAAATTCCGGTGGTCAGTAAGAATCCGGAATGGATGGACTGCGCCCTCCAGTCATTTTCTCTGGCTTACCGTGCCGCTGCGAGAGGACCGCACCCACCCCTTCCTCCAATGCGTCCACCTCCAGGATGAAAGGACGAGATGGATCTGGGTGTTTTAGGATGGGCGATGTGGTGAACCTCTCCTTCAGCCTCTTTAAGGCTGCGTCAGCCTCAGGGTCCCAGGCTAGCTTCTGAGGCCCACCCTTAAGGAGAGAGGTGAGCGGGGCGGCTATGGAGCTGAAGGACCAGATGAAACGCCGGTAGAAATTGGCGAAGCCCAGGAAGCTCTGTAGGCCCTTGATGGTGGTGGGGACTGGCCATGACCTGATGGCGTCCGTCTTCACTCCTTCCATGAACACCCCCTGAGGACTGATTCTGTATCCCAGGAAGGAGATGGCCTGTTGGTGGAATTTGCATTTCTCCCCCTTCACCAACAGGCTGTGTTCCCGCAGGTGGAGTAGCACAGCTCGGACATTCCTGACGTGCTCCTCGAACATAGCCGAGTAGATCAGGATTTAGTCGATGTACACCACCACCTGTCTACTCAGCATGTCCGGGAACACGTCATTGACGAAGGACTGGAACACAGAAGGTGCGTTGGCGAGGCCGTAGGGCATGACGCAGTATTCATAGTGGCCTGAGGTAGTGCTGAATGCCGTCTTCCACTCGTCTCCTTCCCGGATTCGGATCAGGATGTAGGGACTCCTCAGGTCCAACTTGGTAAAGTACCGGGCCCCTCGTAGCTGCTCGATGGCCAACGGAACCAGAGGGAGGGGGTACCGGTACTTGGTGGTGACTGCGTTCAGCCCCATGTAGTCAATGCATGGTCTCAGTCCTCCGTCTTTTTTGGCCACGAAGAAGAAGCTGGCGGAGGCAGGAGAGGTAGAGCGTCTGATGAACCCCTGTTTCAGGGTCTCCGCCACATACTTTAACATGGCCTCCATCTCCGCCATGGAAAGGGGGTAAATGCGACTCGTCGGGAGGTGTTGTCCCTCCAGCAGGTCAATGGCGCAGTCCGAGGGCCTGTGAGGAGGGAGACACGTAGCCTTTGATGAAGAGAAGACATCGGGGAGATCTGCGTATTCACGTGGAAAGTTGGGCTGGAGGGCGGACTACGGACTCTCCTCTGATATGGAACAACAAACCACCGGCAGGCAGGTTTTCCGGCATGAGGTGGACCAGGCTGTGATCCTCTTGGTGATCCAATTGATGGTGGGGTTGTGTAATCTGAGCCAGGGCAATCCCAAGACGATCCGGTGAAGGGGTGACGTGACGATGTGGAATGACAGCTCCTCGTGGTGCTCTGGTAGTGTGGGAATGGTGATGGTGATGGGGAGAGTGATGTGCGTAATGGTGCCTGATCCAAGGGGTTTATTGTCCAGTGAGGTGACGTGTAGCGGATATGGCAGTGGCACGGTGGGCAACCCCCATTCAGAGACCAGCTCCTTATCTATAAGGATTCCCCACTGATCCTGAATCTATCATTGCAGTAGAAATGGAAGAGAAGGAATAACCAGTCTCCGTTATGGGAACTATAACGGCCGTCAGGAGAGGCTTACGGGAGGACATTAAGACGGAACTCGCATGTCGGGACGACGAGATGGACCTTGATACCCTCATCACCACGTCCATCCGTCTTGACGACATGTTGAGAGAGAGACGGCATTCCCAACACCTCCCGGAGCCTCGACGCTCACCCCATCTGAGCTATGGAAACAGGGGCAATAGTATCAAATCCAGCAAACACATGGTTTCCATGTGTTTGATGCCATTCCATTCACTCCATTCTAGCCATTATTATGAGCCATCCTCCCCTTAGCAGCCTCCACTGTTTTCAAGCATAGTGGTTGCTGCATCATGTTATGGGTATGCTTGTAACCATTGGGGATTGGGGAGTTTTTCAGGATAAGAAAGTAACAGAATGGAACTAAGCACAGGCAAAACCTGGTTCAGTATGCTTTCTACCAGAAACTAGGAGATGAATTCACCTTTCAGCAGGACAATAACCTAAAACACAAGGCCAAATCTACACTGGAGTTGCTTACCAAGAAGACAGTGAATGTTCCTGAGGGGCCAAGTTACAGTTTCGACTTAAATATGCTTGAAAGTCTATGGCAAGACCTGAAAATGGTTGCTTAGCGATGATCGCACCACCAATTTGACAGCTTGAAGGATTTTGAGAACAATAATAGACAATTGTTGCACAATCCAGGTGTGCAAAGCTCTTAGAGACTTACCCAGAAAGACTCACAGCTGTAATCACTGCCAAAGGTGCTTCTAACATGTATTGACTCAGTGGTGTGAATACTTATGCAAATGAGATATTTCATTTTCATTTTCAATAAATTTGCTAAAATGTCTAAAAACATGTTTTCACTTTGTCTTTATGGGTATTGTGTGTAGATGGTGAGATATTTTTATTTATTTAATCCATTTTGAATTCAGGCTGTAAAACAACAAAATGTGGAATAAGTCAAGGGTTATGAAAACTTTCTGAAGACACTATGTCAACTAACGAGCTCTAAGATACAACTCTGCAAAACACAGCTCTCCTGTAATCAGTTAATACAAACCGTACAGTACATGCAAGAACAGCCAAAAAACATGTCTCAGTCTCAAATCAGATTTCCTCAATGACATTAAAAGGAATAATCGTTTTAATACGATGTTGAACAGGATTCCTGGCTGATCTAATTTTATCGAATGAAAACCCCCTTGAGGGATGTTATGGAATATTTGTTTTGTCAGAGCATCGATTTCCTGTGGCATGACAGGGACTAGGATTGCCATGTTTGGGTAATAAATGTTTCAAAGGCAGGCATGCCTATGGAAGCCCCTCAATAAAATAACAACAACCAATACAAAGATACCAACTCCCAAAATAGGAGTTTAGGTCAGAGAATGAGACATCACTCATTTTCTGTGGATGGAGGGATTCTCTCTTCCTTCATTTTGTCACTCTCTTGTATCTATTCTCATGTATTTGGATAGCTGTGGGCAGAGGCAGGGCCAGACTTCTACTATATGAATAGTATACTCAGGGAATAGAGAAGGACTTTCCCATGTAGCTAGCCAGTTAGTCCTATTGACTTATTATGGGCTTGCGAGCTACAGTAGGCAGACAAGTAAACATGCTAAAATTAACACAGCATGTATTTATTAACGTATCAAGATAAAATATTGTAGTCAGGCAACATATGAGATGTGAATAGGTATTTTCTCTTTCACCTCAAACAATGGCCACCATTGAGTTCAATAAATCTTGCGTCGTCTTTTACGTGGTATAGTCATATTTCTTAGCATACGTTCCATTGAAGCTTGCATCGATGCATGCTTCAAAATATTTACTAACGGATTTGAGAATGCACTAACAGAACCTCAGAGCCTCAGCTGTGCCTGCTTAAGCAGATAATGTAGGTTTATCATTCTTGAACTCAGTCAAGCAGCTGAACCAAAACTATAATAGCATTTCAGACCAGAGATAAATGTGTGAATGAAGCAGCCTTCTTCCAACAGTATTAGACATCACAGTTGTGCCCAAGCTACAGGGACCATTCTATATTCTATTCTATTCTATTTGATTCTATTCTATTCTATTCTATTTGATTCTATTCTATTCTATTTGAATCTATTCTATTTGATTCTATTCTATTCTATTTGAATCTATTCTATTTGATTCTATTATATTCTATTTGAATCTATTCTGTTTGATTCTATTATATTCATCAGGCCATTTTTAGACAGTCATTGTATGCCTGTAAACTATGACTGAAGCAGATATGCTACCTCAACTACAGGCGACTGGAGCTCTCTCTCTGAGAGTGTACCAGGAAGTGTTGAATGATGACAGACAGAGCCGGCCAGGAGCCAGAGCAGGTGGGGTCACGGCTGGTAACGGTGTGAGAAATTAAATTAGCATCACAGTCCGTCACCTGCTTTTTCTAAACAAAGACATGGCTGCACCTCTATCAGAGAAGATACTGAAGCATGGAGACAAGATTCTAGCTCAGAGTCTGTCTTCCATGTATTAGAGCGGCTAGCATAACCAGATTAACCAAATGGACACTGATGTTTTAATAAACGGTGGCGATATAAGTGATATGAAACTCAGGCTATAAAAGCCAGTGATCACGATATGTCATTGTCTTTAGCCACATACTGTTGTGTTGGAGGGGAGATTGAATGTCAGTGGCTTCACCAACCATCTGCTGTTCATGCTTCTCTATGTGTGTGTGTGTGTGTGTGTGTGTGTGTGTGTGTGTGTGTACTTGAGGTGTACTTTCTAGAATCTCAGTGCCAGCTACAGTCCTCCTTCTAACAACACAGTCAGTCAGTTATGGACTGAACGCTAGTAGACACTGTGACCTTATCTGCAGGGGTCAACTACATCACGTTGCCTTTGAGGATATTGCAGAGCAGCCAGCCTCCCTCCCTCCACTCCACCCTGTCTAACTGGGGATAACACAGATCAAACAAAGTGGTATTTCCAAGTCAGTGTTCATCCTACGGATGTGCTCTACCAGATACCTTCCCCTCCCCTGTCCTCTAAGGGTAAAATACCTTCCCCTCCCCTGTCCTCTAAGGGTAAAATACCTTCCCCTCCCCTCTCCTGTAAGGGTAAAATACCTTCCCCTCCCGTGTCCTTTAAGGGTAAAATACCTTCCTCCCTGTCCTCTAAGGGTAAAACACCTTCCCCTCCCCTGTCCTCTAAGGGTAAAATACCTTCCCCTCCCCTGTCCTCTAAAGGTAATATACCTTCCCCTCCCCTGTCCTCTAAGGGTAAAATACCCTCCCCTCCCGTGTCCTCTAAGGGTAAAATACCTTCCCCTCCCCTGTCCTCTAAGGGTAAAATACCTTCCCCTCCCCGGTCCTCTAAGGGTAAAATACCTTCCCCTCCCCTGTCCTCTAACGGTAAAATACCTTCCCCTCCCCTGTCCTCTAAGAGTAAAATACCTTCCCTCCCTGTCCTCTAAGGGTAAAATACCTTCCTCTCCCCTGTCCTCTAAGGGTAAAATACCTTCCTCTCCCCTGTCCTCTAAGGGTAAAATACCTTCCCCTCCCCTGTCCTCTAAAGGTAAAATACCTTCCCCTCCCCTGTCCTCTAAGGGTAAAATACCTTCCCCTCCCCTCTCCTGTAAGGGTAAAATACCTTCCTCTCCCCTGTCCTCTAAGGGTAAAATATCTTCCCCTCCCCTGTCCTCTAAGGGTAAAATATCTTCCCCTCCCCTGTCCTCTAAGGGTAAAATATCTTCCCCTCCCCTGTCCTCTAAGGGTAAAATATTTTCCCCTCCCCTGTCCTCTAAGGGTAAAATATTTTCCCTTCCCCTGTCCTCTAAGGGTAAAATAACTTCCCCTCCCCTGTCCTCTAAGGGTAAAATGCCTTCCCCTCCCCTGTCCTCTAAGGGTAAAGTACCTGGTGAGAAACAGCATCAAACTAAAGAGGCTGTGTAGCTCCAGCTATATGTTAACTTATTATTCAACACCTAGTTACACATTTTGTTAACTAATTGTCCAAGATATCGGTTACATGGAAAAACACGAAAATGTCGTCTCTACCTGCAGCTAGCAAGGAAAATGGCGGAGAAGAATAGCCTGATGACCCAGTTCTAAATGAGATTCGCAAAATGAACAAAAATCTCGAATAGAAAATTGCGAAAGTGGTCGAAGATGTGGCTGAAATGAAACATACAGTTGGCGCACTGAAAACAAAAGTGGACACTCACGACAACCAAGTTAAAAACGCAGACGAGAGGATATCAACCTTCGAGGACAAGAACACCGTTGAAAAAACACACTTCGGATCAGAGTGGTTCCCGAAATCCAGATAAATACGGAGGATTTTGTGAAAGGTATTTTACACAACCTATTTGATAACACACCAGAGGATGTTAACAACATGACCATCGAGAGAACACGTCGGACACCAACGACACTATGCCCAGGACCAGCCCCACTCAACCCCCGGCCTATCCTGCTGAAGTTCTTACAATACACCGAAAGGGAGAAGGTCCGGCTCAGAGCAAAAGAGCTTAGGACTTTTTACAGGTAAGGGACAAAGGTGGTGTTTTCCCTGACTTTTCCAAGGAAGTTCAGGACAAGAGAAGTGCGTTAACAGTGGTGAGTCATATGTGCATGAAACGGGGACTGAAAAACTTGTTGCAATATCCTGCTGTGTTCTGGATTACTGTGAGAGGATCACTATGTCATTTCACAGACCCAAAGGAGGCAAAGAAGTGTGTCGCGGACGTCAATGAGGCCAAACAAATTGAGTAGCGTGGTAGGCTATGGAAGATCCGCATGGTGGCGGTGGTTCATTACGGATGAAGGTGATAGTAGAACTTCCTACGTTGTGAGTAACAGTCTCATTGAGTGTTTATGCTGTCAATGCTGCCTATAATTTATCTTTCTGGTTTGCAGTTGATATCATTATAGTATTAGATTAAGCAGGATTATATTCCAAGCATATCAATCTGTTTTATGGTTATAGTGCGGATAAACATATATATACATATATACAGTTGAAGTCGGAAGTTTACATACACCTTAACCAAATACATTTAAACTCAGTTTTTCACAATTCCTGACATTTAATCCTAGTAAAAATTCCCTGTTTTAGGTCAATTAGGATCACCACTTTATTTTAAGAATGTGAAATGTCAGAATAATAGTAGAGAGAATGATTTATTTCAGCTTTTGTTTAATTCATCACATTCCCAATGGGTCAGAAGTTTACATACACTCAATTAGTATTTGGTAGCATTGCCTTTAAATTGTTTAACTTGATCAACTGTTTCGGGTAGCCTTCCACAAGCTTCCCACAATAAGTTGGGTGAATTTTGGCCCATTCCTCCTGACAGAGCTGGTGTAACTGAGTCAGGTTTGTAGGCCTCCTTGCTCGCACACGCTTTTTCAGTTCTGCCCAGACATTTTCTATATGATTGAGGTCAGGGCTTTGTGATGGCCACTCCAATACCTTGACTTGGTTGTCCTTAAGCCATTTTGCCACAACTTTGGAAGTATGCTTGGGGTCATTGTCCATATTGAAGATCCATTTGCGACCCAGCTTTAACTTCCTGACTGATGTCATGAGATGTTGCTTTAATATATCCACAGAATTTTCCTTCCTCATGATGCCATCTATTTTGTGAAGTGCACCAGTCCCTCCTGCAGTAAAGCACCCCCACAGCATGATGCTGCCACCCCGTGCTTCACGGTTGGGATGATGTTCTTCGGCTTGCAAGCCTACCCCTTTTTCCTCCAAACACAACGATGGTCATTATGGCCAAACAGTTCAATATTTTTTTCATCAGACCAGAGGACATTTCTCCAAAAAGTACAATCTTTGTCCCCATGTGCAGCTGCAAACCGTAGTCTGGCTTTTTTTTATGGTGGTTTTGGAGTAGTGGCTTCTTCCTTGCTGAGCGGCCTTTCAGGTTATGTCGATATGGGACTCCTTTTACTGTGGATATAGATACTTTTGTACCTGTTTCCTCCAGCATCTTCACAAGGTCCTTTGCTGTTGTTCTGGGATTGATTTGCACTTTACGCACCAAAGTACGTTCATCTCTAGGAGATGGAACGCATCTCCTTCCTGAGCGGTATGACAGCTGCGTGGTCCCATGGTGTTTATACTTGCGTACTATTGTTTCTACAGATGAACGTGGTACCTTCAGGCGTTTGGAAATTGCTCCCAAGGATGAACCAGACTTGTGGTGGTCTACAATTGTTTTTCTGAGGTCTTGGCTGATTTCTTTTTGATTTTCCTATGATGTCAAGCAAAGAGGCACTGAGCTTGAAGGTAGGCCTTGAAATACATCCACAGGTACACCTCCAATTTACTCAAATGATGTCAATTAGCCTATCAGAAGCTTCTAAAGCCATGACATAATTTGCTTGAATTTTCCAAGCTGCACAGTCAACTTAGTGTATGTAAACTTCTGACCCACTGGATTTGTGATACAGTGAATTATAAGTGAAATAATCTGTCTGTAAACAATTGTTGGAAAAATTACTTGTGCCATGCACAAAGTAGATGTCCTAACCGACTTGCCAAAACTATAGTTTGTTAACAAGAAATGTGTGGAGTGGTTGAAAAATGAGTTTTAATGACTCCAACCTAAGTGTATGTAAACTTCCGACTTCAACTGTATATATATATATATATATATATATATATATATATATATATATATATATATATATATATTCACTCTTATAACAGCAATAATGGGTCAATATAGGCCACAGCAGGCATGTTCGTGCCATGCGTGATTGGCATAACCCAAAGTGTTACTTTGTTTATTTTATTTGATCATTATATCACCTATACCAGTCTTCCTTTTGTGTTTGTTTTTTGCTTACATTCCTGCCTTTTGGAATTAGACAGTTCATGTATCAGTCTACATGAGAAAGGTAATCTCTTCTCTTTGTGAGAATAAGGATCAGCCTGTCTTTGTTTGATGTTTTTGGTTGATCTACGGTGGGAGAAAAAAGTATTTAGTCAGCCACCAATTGTGCAAAAAAAAGATCAGAGAGGCCTGTAATTTTCATCATAGGTACACGTCAACTATGACAGACAAATTGAGAAAAAAAAATCATGGAAATCACATTGTAGGATTTTTTATGAATTTATTTGCAAATTATGGTGGAAAATAAGTATTTGGTCACCTACAAACAAGCAAGATTTCTGGCTCTCACAGACCTGTAACTTCTTCTTTAAGAGGCCCTCTGTCCTCCACTCGTTACCTGTATTAATGGCACCTGTTTGAACTTGTTATCAGTATAAAATACACCTGTCCACAACCTCAAACAGTCACACTCCAAACTCCACTATGGCCAAGACCAAAGAGCTGTCAAAGGACACCAGAAACAAAATTGTAGACCTGCACCAGGCTGGGAAGACTGAATCTGTAATAGGTAAGCAGCTTGGTTTGAAGAAATCAACTGTGGGAGCAATTATTAGGAAATGGAAGACATACAAGACCACTGATAATCTCCCTCGATCTGGGGCTCCACGCAAGATCTCACCCCGTGGGGTCAAAATGATCACCAGAACGGTGAGCAAAAATCCCAGAACCACACGGTGGGACCTAGTGAATGACCTGCAGAGAGCTGGGACCAAAGTAACAAAGTAACACACTACGCCACCAGGGACTCAAATCCTGCAGTGCAAGACGTGTCCCCCTGCTTAAGCCAGTACATGTCCAGGCCCGTCTGAAGTTTGCTAGAGTGCATTTGGATGATCCAGAAGAGGATTGGGAGAATGTCATATGGTCAGATGAAACCAAAATATAACTTGTTGGCAAAAACTCAACTCGTCGTGTTTGGAGGACAAAGAATGCTGAGTTGCATCCAAATAACACCATACCTACTGTGAAGCATGGGGGTGGAAACATCATGCTTTGGGGCTGTTTTTCTGCAAAGGGACCAGGACGACTGATCCATGTAAAGGAAAGAATGAATGGGGCCATGTATCGTGAGATTTTGAGTGAAAACCTCCTTCCATCAGCAAGGGCATTGAAGATGAAACGTGGCTGGGTCTTTCAGCATGACAATGATCCCAAACACACCGCCCGGCAACAGGAGTGGCTCGTAAGAAGCATTTCAAGGTCCTGGAGTGGCCTAGCCAGTCTCCAGATCTCAACCCCATAGAAAATCTTTGGAGCGAGTTGAAAGTCTGTGTTGCCCAGCGACAGCCCCAAAACATTACTGCTCTAGAGGAGATCTGCATGGAGGAATGGGCTAAAATACCAGCAACAGTGTGTGAAAACCTTGTGAAGACTTACAGAAAACGTTTGACCTGTGTCATTGCCAACAAAGGATATATAACAAAGTATTGAGAAACTTTTGTTATTGACCAAATACTTATTTTCCACCATAATTTGCAAATAAATTCATTAAAAATCCTACAATGTGATTTTCTGGATTTCTTTTCTCATTTTGTCTGTCATAGTTGACGTGTACCTATGACGAAAAATTACAGGCCTCTCTCATCTTTTTAAGTGGGAGAACTTGCACAATTGGTGGCTGACTAAATACTTTTTTCCCCACTGTATGTCATTTCAAAACGTTTTTGGTCATGCCTATATTTGGCGTTGGTAGAACATTCTTATTCTAGTGTGAGCGTCAGTGCTCGGAAGACCTCAGGACACTCACATGGATGAAGGCCTGGTTTAGGGTGGAGGGAGATTTTATTTTGTATTTTAATTTTTTTGTGGGGTTGGGATTATGTTTATGACATATTTGTTCTATGGGAAGTTTAGTGTTCACTTTCTTTGATTCGCTAAGCAGTGGCTATCAGAAACTCATTGATTTGAAATATTCTAACACTTGTGACGCTTTGGTAATAATATATTTACAACCTTTCAGATATGATGACCAAGGTGATTAAAGTTATGTCATGGAATGTGAACGGATTGGGTTCATATTTAAAAAGACGAAAGGTATAGAATTATCTTAAACAAAAACAATCAGACGTGATTATGCTCCAAGAGACCCACCTGCTGGAAAAGGATGCTCCTAGGGTGGGAGACAGATGGGTGGGCAGTGCTTACCAAAAGGACGCTCCTAGGGTGGGAGACAGATGGGTGGGCAGTGCTTACCATAATACATTCAACCAAAAAAAAGAGGTGTCTCTATTCTATTTTCCAAAAGGATACTGTACATTTTCAAGTTGAAAAATAGTTTAAGGACAAAGAGGAACTAATCTTGATTTTGCTGGTAAAGATTTCAGGACAAAATATAATATTGGGAAATATTTATGCTCCAAATGAGGAGGACCCAGACTTCTTCCTTCAACTTCACAAAATAATACAGGATTTTGGTGATTTTCACCTGATTGGTACTACAGGGGGATTATAATCAGGTCCCTGATGCTTTTTTAGATAAATCCAAAACTGGTCTAACCAGGACCTCAAAAACTCAAGAAGAAATTAAAACACTGTGTAAAGATGCTGGTCTTTATGATACATGGAGATTGATCAATCCAACCGCTCGTGATTACACATTATTTTCGAATAGGCACACTGTTTATTCACGCGTCGACTACTTGTTGATCTCACACTCTCTCATAGATAAAGTGGGTGCTTGCAGTGTGGGCACGATAGCTATGACAGCATGCACCCATTGATCTGACTGTTGGAATAGGAGAAGAAAGATAAACATTTAAATGTGAATGAACACCAGCCTCTTACAGGACGAGGTGTTTTGTGAATTTCTTAAAACACACATTACGATATTCTTTGACACAAACAACAATAGTGTGAAACAGGTACAGTATATATCTGGGAAGCTTTTAAAGCTCACATACGCGGAGTAATGATACAAAGATCAGTTACTATTAAGAAATTTGATAAACAGAAAATGGATCAACTTGAAACAGAGCTCAAATGCTGGAGAGGGAATGTTGGTCCAATCCTAACAACATTTCTCTGGTAAATCTGATGTAAAACCAAATACGAGCCGAATACTTTATTCAGTAAAAAAGCGGAATATTCCCTGTATAGGCTGAAGCAAAGATGGTACGAATCAGGTGAAAATGCAGGAAAACTGTTGGCCAGTCAATTGAAATGTAGAAAAACAGATCAGCAAGTAGGTCCAATCAGAAATAAGACAGGCAAGCTGATTACCAATCATAAAGAAATAAACAATATATTTTGAGACTTCTATCAGGAACTTTATACTTCAGACGGTCCTTTAGATATGCAGAAAGCATATCTAAACTAACAGAGGAAGACGGGAAGGAATTGGCTCGACCGCCCTATTACTTTGGAGGAATTGACCGAAACTATAAGACAAGCACCCAGTGGTAAAACTCCAGGGTTGGATGGGATACCCAGTGATTTCTATAAAAGGTTTGCAGAGCAGCTTAGCCCAGAAATATTGAAAACATTAACACATCGATTGACACAGGTGAGCTCCCACCTTCTATGAGTGATGCAGTAATCACCTTGATCCTCAAAAAGGGAAAGGATACCTATGAGTGTGGGAGCTGCTGTCCAATTTCTTTGATAAATTGTGATGGAAAATTGTTTACAAAACTTCTGGCTATGAGGGTGAATCATATCATTAAGAAAATCATAAATCCAGACCAGGTGGGATTTGTTAAAGGCAGAACTTCATCTGATAATCTTAGACGCCTATTGCATGTCATCTGGTAGGCAAAAGATGTGTATACTGCAGTGGTAGCCTTATCCCTAGACGCAGAGAAAGCCTTTGATAGGGTGGACTGGGACTACCTGCATTATACAATAAATACATTTGGATTTGGACAGGGCATTCAGAATATTATTAAATGTATGTACAATGACCCCAAATCCATAGTAATCACTAACGGACTACAATAATCTCAATTTTCAGTAGTACGAGGCACAAGACAAGGTGACTGTCTCTCGCCTCTCCTATTTATTATAGCATTAGAACCATTAGCTGAAGCCATTAGGCTGCATCAGTCAATCAAAGGGGTTACTATGGGAGGTAGGAGAACTTACTATTAATCTCAGACCCCCAACTCTCCATATTGCCTTTACTGGACCCTAGGAAATGCATTTTCAGAGATTTCGGGCTATAAAGTAAACTGGACCAAATCTGAAGTAATGCCCCCTATCAAAATATTGTCTGAGAAAGGACTCAGCTGGTTTCAATGGGTCCCTAAAACTTGAGGTACCTGGGGATCGCTAAAATCCTGGTCTAGAGATCATGATTTCCTGAAAACCTTGACCCACTTATTGAACAAAATTCAACCCAGTTTAAGAGCTGGGATAAGCTACAAATCTTATTATGGGGTAGGGATACATGTCATAAAGAGATGGTCTTTAGCTCTAAACTGAATTACGTCATCAGCATGTTACCACCATCCATACTTGTCTATACTTTTAAATCCATAGACAAAATGATTACTGAGTTTATTTGGGCGGTTAAAGGGCCAGGATGAAACTAGCGAGATTACAGGCAGAAGACTAAGAAGGAAGGACTAAAGCTCCCTAACATGCAATTATATCAAGAAGCCTTTTGGCTTGCCCAAATAGGCTCTCATTATTGAGAACTCGATAAGGCCAATTTGGGTGGACAGGGAAGAGGAACTTAACGCCCCATTCAGAGCATCAGATTATTTGAGTCAACAAAAGGTATGACTGCAGAATCCAATAATGTCCCATACTAAAAATATATGGAGTCAGATTCATAAGAGAGAGAGAGATCTTACCTTTCTTGATGAGCTCTGCTTCGTTATGGAACAACCCTGAATTGAAAATAGGGACACATGGTTTCCTGGAAAGATTGGTATAGACAGGGGGATAAAGAACATTGGTTGTCTGTATCAAGAAAACACTTTTACATCTTTTGAAGAACTAAGGTCCAAGTATAATTTACAGAAACAAGGCTTTTTTGGAGAAATATCCAGCAGAGATTGTATGTTTAAGGTAGGACAAAATAACAACAAATTCTAGTACATTCTGATATACAGTGGGGAGAACAAGTATTTGATACACTGCCGAGTTTTGCAGGTTTTCCTACTTACAAAGCGATGTAGAGGTCTGTAATGTTTGTCATAGGTACACTTCAGAAGAACTGCTGGGAGACGAATCTAAAACAAAAATCCAGCAAATCACATTGCATGATTTTTAAGTAATTAATTTGCATTTTTATTGCATGACATAAGTATTTGATCACCTACCAACCAGTAAGAATTCGGCTCTCACAGACCTGTTAGTTTTTCTTTAAAAGCCCTCCTGTTCTCCACTCATTACCTGTAATTAACTGCACCTGTTTGAACTCGTTACCTGTATAAAAACACCTGTCCACACACACTCAATCAAACAGACTCCAACCCTCTCCACAATGGCCAAGACCAGAGAGCTGTGTAAGGACATCAGGGATACAATTGTAGACCTACACAAGGCTGGGATGGGCTACAGGACAATAGGCAAGCAGCTTGGTGAGAAGGCAACAACTGTTGGCGCAATTATTAGAAAATGGAAGAAGTTCAAGATGACGTTCAATCACCCTCGGTCTGGGGCTCCATGCAAGATCTCATCGGTGGGGGCATCAATGATCATGAGGAAGGTGATGGATCAGCCCAGAACTACATGGCAGGACCTGGTCAATGACCTGAAGAGAGCTGGGACCACAGTCTCAAAGAAAACCATTAGTAACACACTAAACCGTCATGGATTAAAATCCTGCAGCGCACGCAAGGTCCCCCTGCTCAAGCCAGCACTTGTCCAGGCCCGTCTGAAGTTTGCCAATGACCATCTGGATGATCCAGAGGAGGAATGGGAGAAGGTCATGTGGTCTGATGAGACAAAAATAGAGCTTTTTTTGGTCTAAACTCCACTCGCCATGTTTGGAGGAAGAAGAAGGATGAGTACAACCCCAAGAACACCATCCCAACCGTGAAGCATGGAGGTGGAAACATCATTCTTTGGGGATGCTTTTCTGCAAAGGGGACAGGACGACTGCACCGTATTGAGGGGAGGATGGATGGGGCCATGCTCTATCGTGAGATCTTGGCCAACAACCTCCTTCCCTCAGTAAGAGCATTGAAGATGGGTCGTGGCTGGGTCTTCCAGCATGACAACAACCCGAAACACAGCCAGGGCAACTAAGGAGTGGCACCGTAAGAAGCATCTCAAGGTCCTGGAGTGGCCTAGCCAGTCTCCAGACCTGAACCCAATAGAAAATCTTTGGAGGGAGCTGAAAGTCCGTATTGCCCAGCGACAGCCCTGAAACCTGAAGGATTTGGAGAAGGTCTGTATGGAGGAGTGGGCCAAAATCTCTGCTGCAGTGTGTGCAAACCTTGTCAAGACCTACAGGAAACGTATGATCTCTGTAATTGCAAACAAAGGTTTCTGTAACAAATATTAATTTCTGCTTTTCTGATGTATCAAATACTTATGTCATGCAATAAAATGCAAATTAATTACTTAAAAATCATACAATGTGATTTTCTGGATTTTTGTTTTAGATTCAGTCTCTCACAGTTGAAGTGTACCTATGATAAAAATTACAGACCTCTACATGCTTTGTTAAGTGCAGGGGAAAACCTGCAAAATCGGCAGTGTATCAAATACTTGTTCTCTCCACTGTAAGTGTTAAGATAGAAATCCTTTATAAATTACCACATACCCAGGGTTTATAGTATAGCCACATTATAGGTGGATTTAATGGAACTTGAAAGGGCCTAAATGCTGTATGGGAAAATACTTTTTGAGAGGAGGAATGGACTATAACAGATGCTCCTCCCTATGAGAGATGCCCGGTCCAAGCTGATTCAATTTAAAGTTTTCAATAGGATTTATTAGACTCCTCTGAGGTTAAACAGAATGGGTTTGATAGAATCCAACCTGCTGGAGATGTCAGTCAAGTACAGGTGACATGAAAAGTTAGTGTCCTTTTCTATCTTTACTGTGTGTGCAGTGTATTTGGGGGGTGTTCACGACCCTTGATTTTTCCGCATTTTGTTGCGTTGTGGCCGTGTTCTACAATGGATTAGGTCGTTTTTTTCCCTCGTCGGGTAAAATATCTTCCCCTCCCCTGTCCTCAAAGGGTAAAATACCTTCCTCTCCCCTGTCCTCTAAGGGTAAAATATCTTCCCCTCCCCTGTCCTCTAAGGGTAAAATATCTTCCCCCCTCTACCCCGACCTCAATCCCACCTCATCTAAAGGTATATGACCCCCTCCTCCTCCCCCTCCCCAACCTCTGGCCCCTCCTCTAGAGGTTAATGTGACAGATGTCCTCTGAGGACAATGTTAATTACAGCTAATTATCAGTTTTCTACCTGAACCCAATGACAGACATCTCAGACTCCATTAACTGGAGACTGTCCAGCGTTAATAGTATACTTCAGAAAATGGACCACTCCTAGCTTCCTTCCTCGAGGTAATGGATTGGTTAAAGTAGTAGGGCTTTCATGTACAGGTACTTAAACTTCCAAAATAAAGGAAACACCAACATAAAGTGTCTTAATAGGGTGTCGGGCCACTACGAGCCAGAACAGCTTCAATGCACCTTGTATAGAATCTACAAGTGTCTGGTACTTCTTAGAGCTGGCCGCCCGGCCAAACTGAGAAGAGGTGTCTCTATTCTATTTTTCAAAAGGATACTGTACATTTTCAAGTTGAAAAATAGTTTAAGGACAAAGAGGAACTAATCTTGATTTTGCTGGTAAAGATTTCAGGACAAAATATAATATTGGGAAATATTTATGCTCCAAATGAGGAGGACCCAGACTTCTTCCTTCAACTTAACAAAATAATACTGGATTTTGGTGATTTTCACCTGATTGGTACTACAGGGGGATTATAATCAGGTCCCTGATGCTTTTTTAGTCTAACCAGGACCTCAAAAACTCAAGAAGAAATTAAAACACTGTGTAAAGATGCTGGTCTTTATGATACATGGAGATTGATCAATCCAACCGCCGTGATTGCATTATTTTCGAATAGGCACACTGTTTATTCACGCATTGACTTGTTGATCTCACACTCTCTCATATTCGGGGTATTCTCCTGAGTGGCGCAGTGGTTCAAGGCACTGCATCGCAGTGCTAGCTGTGCCACTAGATCCTGGTTCGAATCCAGGTTCTGTCGCAGGCCGGCCGCGACCGGGAGATCATGGGCGGCGCGACAATTGGCCTAGCTCGCCCAGGGTAGGGGAGGGAATGGCCGGGGATGTAGCTCCGTTGATAGAGCATGGCGTTTGCAATGCCAGGGTTGTGGGTTCGATTCCCACGGGGGGCCAGTATAAAAAAAGATGTATTCACTAACTGTAAGTCGCTCTGGATAAGAGCGTCTGCTAAATGACTAAAATGTAAATGTAAATATAGATAAAGTGGGTGCTTGCAGTGTGGGCACGATAGCTATGACAGATCATGCACCCATTGATCTGACTGTTGGAATAGGAGAAGAAAGATAAACAATTAAATGTGAACGAACACCAGCCTCTTACAGGACGAGGTGTTTTGTGAATTTCTTAAAACACACATTACGATATTCTTTGACACAAACAACAATAGTGTGAAACAGGTACAGTGGGGAGAACAAGTATTTGATACACTGCCGATTTTGCAGGTTTTCCTACTTACAAAGCATGTAGAGGTCTGTAATTTTTATTATAGGTACACTTCAACTGTGAGAGACGGAATCTAAAACAAAAATCCAGAAAATCACATTGTATGATTTTTAAGTAAATAATTAGCATTCTATTGCATGACATAATTATTTGATCACCCTACCAACACGTAAGAATTCCGGCTCTCACAGACCTGTTAGTTTTTCTTTAAGAAGCCCTCCTGTTCTCCACTCATTACCTGTATTAACTGCACCTGTTTGAACTCGTTACCTGTATAAAAGACACCTGTCCACACACTCAATCAAACAGACACCAACCTCTCCACAATGGCCAAGACCAGAGAGCTGTGTAAGGACATCAGGGATAAAATTGTAGACCTGCACAAGGCTGGGATGGGCTACAGGATAATAGGCAAGCAGCTTGGTGAGAAGGCAACAACTGTTGGCGCAATTATTAGAAAATGGAAGAAGTTCAAGATGACGGTCAATCACCCTCGGTCTGGGGCTCCATGCAAAGATCTCATCTCGTGGGGCATCAATGATCATGAGGAAGGTGGAGGGATTAGCCCAGAACTACACG
>NW_025536961.1:0-45066 GCF_020615455.1 Coregonus clupeaformis
TGTACTATATAGAGCCCTGTCTCTCTGGAACCCTGTTCTCTTTAATCTGGTTACTGTACTATATAGAGCCCTGTCTCTCTGGTACCCTGTTCTCTTTAATATAGTTACTGTACTATATAGAGCCCTGTCTCTCTGGTACCCTGTTCTCTTTAATCTGGTTACTGTACTATATAGAGCCCTGTCTCTCTGGTACCCTGTTCTCTTTAATGTAGTTACTGGAGCTTGGGATGGATCAGATCCACTGAGTAATACAGAATTGTGCCTACATGTAGTACAAGCATACACACACACACACACACACACACACACACAGAACTAAAAGGTAACTGCAGGTACTGATCCAAAAATACAGTAATTTGTCACATAATTCATGAAATGTCTTCCACTCTGACCGCTCCCAGGTATAATCCCATTAGTGAAACAGCCTGAGGTATCAATAAGGCTTTTCTAATGTGTTGGTTCTATAAACATTATTGTTGGCTCTGATTCAGGAATGCTCTGTAGGGAATGTAGAAGCACTGAGAGATTCTCAGAGCTGAGGTCCTCTTTGTCTAACTAGGTTCTAACTCATATGAGATGAAATGGTACAAGGCCCTTCCTCACTACACAATGACACATACAGCAACAGCTAATGGATGTTGCCCGTTGGACAGGCCTGTCATTTAGAGGAATCATTTAACCAAAGCTCAGGTGATGAGTGACCTTGCCTAAAGTAGTGGACGTGAGTGTGGCTCACGGTCACGTGATGAGGTAGCCCTGCCTGCGACTTCAAAATCATCGTCACCCTTGGCCCGGGGGGGGGGGGGAGAATATTATTTTTGTCTTAAGGTCAAGAAATTGCTTTCTCCAGTGGGAGACCCGGGTTCAGATTCCGCCCCATGACACTAAGATCTGAAGACTTGCCTAGGCTTTAGATTAGCAGGCTAACGCAGTCATGTAACACGCTGGAAAACCGGGTTCAAACCCTGGGCGGTCACACCCCAAAAATGGTTAGATGTTGTCTTTTTGGATAACAAGAAAAGTGTTGCTCTAGTCATCTTATCCCATCCTCTGTTTACACTCACACAGTAAACACCCCGACTTTACACCAGACATTTGCTACACAACAGGAAATTACATCATCATGCACTATGTTGGTGAGCAAACATGTCCAGAAGAGTTTATCTCCCCTCTCCTCATTCTTAACCCATCTACTTGTGAACTTGCACACGCACACACACACATGCGCACACACACACGCGCACATACACACACACATGCGCACACACACACACACACACACACACACACTGTGAGTCACATCCCTCTCCGTTCTCTGGAACTAATCCACAAGCTCACTTATGACCAGTCGTCTTCTCTCTAGTCCAGAGGTAAGGTTGAAGTTTTGAGTTTCAGTCTGAGAGCCTTCATCACTTTCATGAGTTCAAGCTGTTGTTTTAAGTTCTGTCAGTGGACAGCTGTATATAGATATGAACTAGCGAGCCTTACATTTGGAAAACAAGGCTGTGCAAACTAGAAGTCCCATGATAAATGTCTATAATAGCTGTGTGGAGAAACTCACCCACCAGAACGACATGCAGTATACTGTGTATATTCACCAGATCTCTCAACCACATAACAAAGTAATGTCTTGCCATTCAAGCCATAAAACACGTCCCTTTACTTCAAGCTCTCTCTGTTGAACTGTGTGCTGTTTGTATGGAGGAGGTCGCTCAATACTTGTATGGAGGTCAGCTCAGTCTCGCTAATCCCGGTTTTTCTTTAACCATCGGTCTGAGGGCAGCTGATGCTCATATCTTGTTCCCTGTGGATCTGAGATAGGCAGCAAGGCTGTCAATGAGGAGAAACATGTTAATAAGAGGAGGTAGACCTGTGAGATGCACTACTGATAAGACTTTAAATGACTACCACAGCAGTGAGCAGATGGGGAACTGACAGCAAATCCAATAACTACTCTGGAGTACGTGGGTTCATGCCTGAGATTGGAGAGACAATTGCGATACAATTTTGATTCCTGTTTTCCTCCTGAACTGTAGTGTAACTGTTGTTGGCTTTATCTACTACAGAAAGAGGAAGTGGGCTTTAGGAACTGTAAAGAAAATTATGCAGACAAATATACTTGGCACTAGTTGCTATAACTGCAACGCTTAATCCTAAATACAGTAGTGTTGTTTTGATTAAATGTTTTATAAACATGGATATGATTCATGCAAATTAATTAGTTGTAGCAAATCAGACAAATCTGACAAAATATATTTCATACAGAAAGCAATATTTATTCAGACATGCTTTACAAAACCTTGTTAAACCGTATCAAAAATGTCTACGGGTGTATAAACCTTATCAGTCCAATTCTTAGTAAGTGCATTTGTACAATAAAATATATTACATAACAATATTACAAACTTCAACATACATTTGCAACTCAGCTACAATTATAAGCCAGTTTGAGGGGATAAATCTATTGTTTTTCTACAATGACGGACCAACCAACGACAAGGAGTGTGTGAGAAGATTAATAACTTAAATGTTAAGTAGTTCATAAGAAAATGTGTTATGTACAATTTGATATTCAAATTATTAGACCTAATAGTACAACTTTAAACTGTAGAAATTCAAATTCTTGGACAAGGCATTATCGTCCTTGTTGTGCATGTGTAAAGGACAAATGTTAGGTAGGTACCACATTTGAGTTCACATCAAAATGGATCAGATCCTTTTGTTTCAATTGGTCAATACTCAATACCCTCAAACCTATGAAGCAGACCAAGGTTAAACCTAATGATAAGATAAAAGAAGAAAATACTTGACAAAACATTAAGATTTCTTAGCCTTAAAAGCACCTTTAAAACAAAATGGATGCCACTAACTGTCTAATACCACAGTCCTTCAATACCACTCAGCTTATAAGTGTTAGTCTGATTTAGCACATAGGAACACCTACGAGTGCATTTCAGTGTGATATAAATGATCTGGTCTCTGACTAAAGAGAGATCTTAAGAAGCGGGTAGATCAGTCAGGAAGTGGCTAGTTCCTGTGTGCCCTATTTATAAGCCAAGTGAACAGGGCTGCTTTGAAGAGCACAGGGCAGATACAACATAACATTACTGGGGATAGGGGCTAGGTGAGGGCAGATACAACACAACATTACTGGGGCTAGGGGCTAGGTGAGAGTAGACACAACACAACATTACTGGGGCTAGGTGAGAGTAGATACAACACAACATTACTGGGGCTAGGTGAGAGTAGATACAACACAACATTACTGGAGCTAGGGGCTAGGTGAGAGTAGACACAACACAACATTACTGGGGCTAGGTGAGAGTAGATACAACACAACATTACTGGGGCTAGGTGAGAGTAGATACAACACAACATTACTGGGACTAGGGGCTAGGTGAGAGTAGATACAACACAACATTACTGGGGCTAGGGGTTAGGTGAGAGTAGATACAACACAACATTACTGGGGCTAGGGGCTAGGTGAGAGTAGATACAACACAACATTACTGGGGCTAGGTGAGAGTAGATACAACACAACATTACTGGGGCTAGGGGCTAGGTGAGAGTAGATACAACACAACATTACTGGGGCTAGGTGAGAGTAGATACAACACAACATTACTGGGGCTAGGGGCTAGGTGAGAGTAGATACAACACAACATTACTGGGGCTAGGGGCTAGGTGAGAGTAGATACAACACAACATTACTGGGGCTAGGGGCTAGGTGAGAGTAGATACAACACAACATTACTGGGGCTAGGTGAGAGTAGATACAACACAACATTACTGGGGCTAGGTGAGAGTAGATACAACACAACATTACTGGGGCTAGGGGCTAGGTGAGAGTAGATACAACACAACATTACTGGGGCTAGGTGAGAGTAGATACAACACAACATTACTGGGGCTAGGGGCTAGGTGAGAGTAGATACAACACAACATTACTGGGGCTAGGTGAGAGTAGATACAACACAACATTACTGGGGCGAGGGGCTAGGTGAGAGTAGATACAACACAACATTACTGGGGCTAGGTGAGAGTAGATACAACACAACATTACTGGGGCTAGGGGCTAGGTGAGAGTAGATACAACACAACATTACTGGGGCTAGGTGAGAGTAGATACAACACAACATTACTGGGGCTAGGTGAGAGTAGATACAACACAAGGAGAGTAGGCATCATAGGTTCTGTATTCACTTCTACAGTAGCTCAGTAATCATACTGCCTACACTCTTAGAAAAAAGGTTTCCAAGAGGGTTCTTCGGCTGTCCCTATAGGATAACCCTTTTTTGTTCCAGATAGAGCCCTTTTTGGTTCTTCTGGGGAAAGGGTTCCACATGGAACCCAATAGGGTTTTACCTGGAATCAAAAGAGTTCTTTCTGGAACCATAAAAGGTTCTTCAAAGGGTTCTCCTATGGGGACAGCCGAATAAACCTTTTAGGTTCTAGATAGCACCTTTTTTTCTAAGAGTGTAGTTCCTCTTTGCAATGTGCATTCTGAAACCTATTGTGAAATGGTGAATAAATCAAGCCTGCATAGGTATTTGCCAGAACAAAGTTAAGGCCAGATTTGCTATGCATTTGGGCCTGGTGAAAAGTTTGCACCTGTTTTTATTGGATGAAACACTAAAGCTAAAACAGCAAACTGTCTTCATTTATACTTTGTTTTCTCTTAACCTTGATAAATTATTCATTTTCAGAACCTTTATTCTTACCTTTTCATTCAACCTTTTATGTCCAATTCCCTCTGGTAAACTTCAGGACCTGGTGCAAAGTGCAAATGCTTAATAAATGGGGCCCTTAGTCCTCAGAAGAAGGGATGCTTGTAAAATAGGTGTGGTGTCAAATTTGATGTACATCTTGCCATTGAGATTTGGACTGGCAGAGCTTGTCGCAGACATTTTATAAAATCCCTGAATATTCTTTTAACACTTGGAAAGTAGTTATTCAAGACAAATGTATTCTCAAGAAACGTATATTTTCATGAACTACATAAAAACCCAACCCACCTCATACACGATTACTTCAAAGTTCATCATAGTTTGATTGGCAAGGAGGACTACAGAGGAAACCAATCTGTTTCCATTCAAAACTTGGATTACAAAAAGTTGCAGGCACTTCCGACACCCCCTAAGACATTTTGTGACATCCTTGAAAGTATTATTAAAAAGTTTGATCGGGGGTTGTAAGTATTCAAGTAAATATCCTTGGGAAAGTGATTATGATCAATGTGGAATGTAAAAACAATTTCAAAAGTACAAAAAGTAAAATTAACCTTCATTTGCAGGAGAAAAGTGAAAGTGGAAAAAATTGCACTTAGCTAAATCTCAGCAGAACACTTGCATACATACGCTGCATAATCAGCCAGAATAAGAAAACACCTGTCGTCCTTCCAAGCTGCTACTTTCCATCACCATTAATCAATACATTTTCCCTACTTCTCCTTCATATTTAACAATCACCAGCTGTTTCTCTTGGCCGTATTCTCAGAATGTTTCGAGTCTTTCATACTCTTGGCCTGCCTGAGGAACTGGTCCGCTTTCCTCAGCTTCTCCATGGCTCTGGTTAGCAGTTCCTCCGGCGACCTGTCCTCCAGGCCATCGCCCCCCGCTAGGGCCGAGCTCTGCCCAACCTCGGTGCTCCCTATGGGGACGACGCTCCTCAGGAGCTCCCCTGTTTTTTCCAGCTCCAGGGCCACTTCATTTTCAAGGTCTGTTAAGTCTTGAGGACCGGCGGCCTTTGTCACGGCCACATCTGTGATGGGCTGTTTCATGTTTTCACCCAATGAGGCCTCAGAGAGGAGATCCCCCAAAGAGGCGGACATGAGCTTGGCTAAGGGTTTGAAGGGGATGGGGGGACGATGGGAGGCCTGGCTGACCCTCAGCTGGAGGAAGGTGGAGTGTAGGCCGGAGGGTTTGTCCTGGGGGATCTGGGTCGTAGAAAGGGAGTCCTCCACATCATCAGTGCTGAGTCCCAGGCTGTCGGGGGTCTCCGTGTCTCCGTCTTCACTCTCGTCCATCAGTGCGTTCAGGCCAGCTTGGCTGCCCATAAGGGCGGCGGTGGAGGCCGCCAAAGTGTCCCGGCTCTCTGACCCCTCTTCGTTGTCATCGATGTCCGAGTGTTGGCCGCTGTCGACTGACTTTTCCTCCTCATGCTCACTCTTCTTTTCCGGGGAGAGGTGGCAGGACACGGGACTGGAGCAGGAGCTGTCTGGTTCAGGGTCACTCAGAGAGAGAACTACGACTGGGAACTCAGACTTAGTCTCTACGACCACAGGAACTTTTAGGTCCTCTGTTTCTTCAGTCGGACTGGTTGTGGTCACCGCGGCTGGTGGTGGTGAAGTGATAGGGTTGAGTTTCTCTTCTGGTGTGGTGGTGATGATGACGTTCTTGGTTTCGTCTGTCTCTTGGTTCTTAGGCTTGCTTAGGTGGACGTCTTGAGTCACCACCACTGCTTTGGGAGGAGGGAGGATGACAGGCTTCTTCTTTGTGGGAGGTCCGGGAGGGCCAGGGCTCTTTTTGATTGACTCCGGTGTCTGAACTGATGGCGTTACTGTGAGTTGGGAAGACTTCATTGTCTGAGGTTCTTCATTGGGTGATATATCCACTCCACCACTAGCGGCAGACTCTTGTTTTTGAGCCATTGGCTCAGCAACTTTCTGCGTCTCTTCTTCTATGGTGGTGGTGGTGACCTCTGGGTGGTCAGTCACAGGGGGTTCAACTTTTACCTCTAGGGGGGTCATGAGTGTTGTAAGCTGAGAGGAAGAAGACTCCTCCTCATCCTCAGCCCCCCTCAGGGATACTGCTTTGTTGAACGTCAGATGCATTAGTTTCAGAACCCTCTTCCTCCTTCTCCTCTACCTCATCCTCCTCCTCTTCATCTTTCTTCCTGCTTCCACTAGCCACCTCTGTACCCTCCTGCATGGCTGTCTGAGTGGGCTTCTTGTCTTTGGATGGTGGGGTGGGCGGCCTGGGTTCCTGGCTGGACTGGGAGGCCTCAGCCAGGTTGTCTGTGGAGCCGCCGATGGGTTTGCTCGGAGGGGGTGGGCGGTGGTGCCGACTCGACCCCAGCCTCGGAGCACTTCTCTGGGCTGCCCTCGGGACCGGTGTTCCTGGGGGGTTGGTCTCCGGCTGGAGCAGCGGGCTTGACCTCTTTGGAGGGCGGCATGGGCATCTTCAGGACCTTGAAATAAAAAAAAATGTTATTTACTTAACATCTTTCATATGGTTGTTACAACACATTGTAAAATAAATGGAAAGAAGAGGGTAAAACAACAAATGATATGCACCTTTTTCTCAGGGCTGGTCTCCCCAGGTGGTTGGTCCTCGGCAGACACAGTGGGCTTGGCCTCTTTGGAGGGTGGCATGGGAGGCTTCAGGACCTGGACAAAAGAATAACAATGGTTATGTGTTCATATATCATATGACAAGTGTGTGTGTGTTTGTGTGTGCGTGTGTTCACCACAGACATGTGTGTAGATGCGTGTGTACATACGTACCACAGGAGGTTGGTGGCACCTTAATTGGGGAGGACGGGCTCGTGGTAATGGCTGGAGCGGAATCAGTGGAATGGTATCAAATACAGCAAACATGGATTTCAGGTGTTTGATGCCATTCCATTTGCTCCGTTCCAGACATTATTATGAGCCGTCCTCCTCAGCAGCCTCCACTGATACGCATGTGAGTGCATGTGAAACAGAATATGTACTATACTGTGTTAAAAATTCAACCTTTTTCTCTGGGCTGCTGTCAGTGCTAGTCTCATCAGGGAGTTGGTCCCCAGCAGAAGCAGCAGCCGTCTCGGCCTCTTTGGAGGGTGGCATGGGGGGCTTCAGAACCTTCTGGGGACTGGGCTCCTTTTCAGACGGCAGACCTTCGTCAGGGCTCTGGGTGGTCAGACACTCTTCTGGGGCCTCGCTGGGTTTGGACGTGGGGGGCATGGGGGGCTTCACAGCCTTTTGGGGAGTCTCAGTGGTATCTGTGGTGATGTGGTGTGTCCCGTTGGGGATGCTGGCGTCCACCGCGTCCAGGTCATGCCGGAGAATCCCATCTGATGAGACGTTGGCAACCTGGAAGATGAGGGGAGGGGTTTAAGAGACAACATTCAATTGATTGAATTTAATAATTCCCTTATTCCAATGAATTCTATAAACACATTATGCATTTAGCAGCATGACACACTAGCACTAAGCACTATGTTGCAGATAAAACACACACACACACGCACCTCTTTCATGTGTATCCTGGTGGGTGGTCTTCTGTTACGGTTTCCTTTCGGCCTTGTGCGTGTGGCATGCTCCAAATGACTGGTCTCATCTACCTTCACCTGGGAAAACAACAATTAACTAAATATATTTTTCTATTTTAGGAGGAGAATAAGGCCCAGATATATTTTTGAAACATTCTTACAGTTGGCACCAATGTCAGAAGAGACAATAGAGGAAAGGTTTCATATTGGAGCGCTGGTACACTAGTGTCAAACAGTTACAAACACTGCTTTCTAGGGGTTCCAAACATGTCTTTTCCCTGGGATTGTAATAAAGACAGTGCTTATACTAGCCTGGTCCCAGATCATGTTTGGAATGACCATTGGAGTTGGCAAGACAACACAAACCGATCTGGGACCAGGCTATGCTTATACCACACCGGTTCTGAAACATGCTTTTTTAGCATTAGGGAAAACACTTCACCTCGTCAAATATCTTATTCTTTGCTCTGTTGATGCCGTCACTAAAGGCCTTAATCCAAGCCTCCTTCTCCTCCAGGTTCTGAGCCTGGAACTTGACATCATGGACCTGGGAATCAGGAGAACACAAAGCTTAGAACATTAGAACATAGGCACAGAACCTGGAGAGCTGTCAATCATTCCTTATCACACTGTTGGCATAATTACTATTAAACCTAGAATCAAAAGAAAACACTGCCACTAACCAAGGTGTTGTAATCAAACAGCTAACGCCGAATCATTTATTTAATCGTGCCTTTCAAACAACTTGGATTCCACCACAGACGTAATAATTAGAAACAGGGAATTATGACTGAATTTCCCAAATGAATACATTGCTGAGTGCCAAGTTAGGAATGGCACTGCAGATAACTACATCATGTAACACTCTGGCTCCAGGGACTCTGATTGTTGAGCCAGGGTTGTTATTTTCATTTAGGTGTCTTTTGTTTTGGTTTTGTATTTCTAGGTTTGCCTTTCTGTTGGTTGTATTTCTAGGTTTGTCTATGACTCCCAATCGGAGGTAACGAGTGTCAGCTGTCGGCTCGTTATCTCTGATTGGGAGCCATATTTATTCTGAATGTTTTCCTGTGGGGTTTGTGGGTTTTTGTTTCCGTTACGGTGAGTGCACCGTGGAACTTCATGATCGTGGTTTATTGTTTTGTCGTGTTGCACTTTAATTAAATAAAGTCATCATGTTTATCGGTACAGCGCTGCGCGTTGGTCTCATCCTTCAGACGATCGTGACAGAAAAACCCACCATACCAAGACCAAGCAGCGTGTACAGGAGCAAAGAGACTGGACATGGGTGGAGGCGCCGGGCAAGGAGATGGAGAGGCTGGCGATGGCCCAGGTGGGCACATCGTGGTCCTGGGAGGACATGCTCGGAGGCAAGGGACCTTGGGGAAAGATCAAGGCCCTGGCGAGAGGAGCATCGGCGGCAGCAGGTTTTTCGTCGGAAGGACGAGAGGCAACCCCAAGAAATTTTTGGGGGGCACATGGCTTGGCGGCTGGGCAGCAGGAGGCTGCCACAGGGAGAAAAGGAGAGAAGGCTAACGGGAATACGGGAGCCATTGGCGAGTAGAGGAAGGGAAGTGTTTGTGGCACGGCGTGAAAGACTGACGTGTGTTGCCAGTCCGGTCCGGCCCGTTCCTGATCCTCGGTTGAGGCCAGTGGTGTGTGTTCCCGGTACGGACCGGCCTGTTCCTGCTCCCCGCACCATGGATACGGTGCGCTACGCCAGCCCGGCCCGGCCTGTTCCGGCCACTCGCACCAGGGATACGGTGCGCGTCGCCAGCCCAGCCCGGCCTGTTCCTGCTCCCCGCACCATGGATACGGTGCGCTTCGCCAGCCCAGCCCGGCCTGTTCCTGCTCCCCGCACCATGGATACGGTGCGCTTCGCCAGCCCGGCCCGGTCTGTTCCGGCCACCCGCACCAGGGATACGGTGCGCGTCGCCAGCCCAGCCCGGCCTGTTCCTGCTCCCCGCACCATGGATACGGTGCGCTTCGCCAGCCCGGTCTGCCCTGTTCCGGCTCTCCGTACTAGCCCTTATGTGCGTTCTCAGGGTCCAGCATGCCCTGTTGCTTCTCCCCGCACTAGCCCTGTGATGCGTGTCCTCAGTCCGGTACCTCCAGTTCCGGCACCACGCAACAGGCCTACGGTGCGTCCCCAGGGCCAAGCATGCCCTGTTGCTTCTCCCCGCACTAGCCCTGTGATGCGTGTCCTCAGCCCGGTACCTCCAGTTCCGGCACCACGCAACAGGCCTACGGTGCGTCTCAGACGGCCAGAGTCTGCCGTCTGCCCAACAGGGCCTGGGAACTGTCCGTCGGCCCAACGGGCGCCTGAACTGCCCGTCTGCCCAACGGCGCCTGAACTGCCCGTCTGCCCAACGGGCCTGAACTGCCCGTCTGCCCAAAGTCTGCAAAGCCGCCCGTCTGCCATGAGCCATCAGGAGCCGTCCGCCAGACCGGAGCCGCTAGAGCCTTCCGCCAGACAGGATCAGCCAGAGCCTTCCGCCAGACAGGATCAGCCAGAGCCTTCTGCCAGACAGGATCAGCCAGAGCCTTCCGCCTGCCATGAGCAGCCAGATCCGTCAGCCAGCCATGAGCAGCAGGATCCGCCAGAGCCAGCCAGCCAGGATCCGCCATTCAGTCCGGAGCTGCCCCTCAGTCCGGTGCTGCCACTTAGTCAGGTACTGTTCCTTAGCCTGGTGCTGGTCCTTATCCCGGTGCTGGCCCTTAGCCCGGTGCTGCCCCTTAGCCCGGTGCTGCCCCTTAGCCCGGTGCTGCCCCCTTATCCCGGTGCTGGTCCCTTAGTCCGGTGCTGCCCCTTAGTCCGGTGCCGCCCCTTAACCCAGTGGGGTGTAGTTGGGGGGGTAATGTGTAGGAGGCATATTAAGTGGGTAATGACTATGGTGGGGGTGGGGACCACGACCTGGGCCAGAGCCGCCACCTGGACAGACGCCCACCCAGACCCTCCCCTAGACGGTATGCTGGTGCGCCCGGAGTGCGCACCTTTAGGGGGGTACTGTAACACTCTGGCTCCAGGGACTCTGATTGTTGAGCCAGGGTTGTTATTTTCATTTAGGGTGTCTTTTGTTTTGGTTTTGTATTTCTAGGTTTGCCTTTCTGTTGGTTGTATTTCTAGGTTTGTCTATGACTCCCAATCGGAGGTAACGAGTGTCAGCTGTCGGCTCGTTATCTCTGATTGGGAGCCATATTTATTCTGAATGTTTTCCTGTGGGGTTTGTGGGTTTTTGTTTCCGTTACGGTGAGTGCACCGTGGAACTTCATGATCGTGGTTTATTGTTTTGTCGTGTTGCACTTTAATTAAATAAAGTCATCATGTTTATCGGTACACGCGCTGCGCGTTGGTCTCATCCTTCAGACGATCGTGACACATCATCCAATACTACAGACTTCCTATCAAACATTTTCAACAGAGAATTTTTGCTGTCAAATAAATGTTAAAACCAGGAAAGAGGAAAAAAGAGAGCAACGATGATGACACACTGAGAGTCATCTACAAAACCACTGTCCAAAACTGTCACACAGTGGACTTAACAAACTAGGGCCAGGATGGAGAATAGAATAGAATAGAATAGAGATTACGTATCAGAAAGGTCTAAATCTAAGAAACCACTCTACAACACTGCGGAGTTAAGAAACTATAGGCCCAGGATGGAGAATAGAATAGAATAGAAAAGAATAGAATATGATATGTAAGAATAGGACAGAAAGGACATACATTCAATTCTATTCAGAGCACTGAGTACAGCAGATTAGAGCAAGAAACTAAAAGCGCTGTCTCTGTGGCAGTTCTGGGACATGCACTGGCTGAACCAGTCTGAAGACCATCTTTGTTCCTTTTGACATCCCTTCTACTGAGGCCAAGCCAGAGAGCTAAACAGGGTTACCAGGGAGAGAGCGCAGGGGCAGCCAAGTAGCTCTTAACATCCTGGTCAAACCCTCTCTGTCCATTCACACTGAACGACAACAGCACCAACTCAAAACTACAATACTGTAGCTTCAGAAGCTAAACTACAAATAGCTTGTAAAGCGCCATAAAAAAGCTTTGTAAATGCAATGCATCACAGAACATACAAATATCCACAGCTTTGAGCAGAAATTATGACAAATGTTTTACATAGATGTTTCTTAGTGTTTGTGGAGTTTGGAGTCTGTATTACAGGGGTGTCTGTTGTGAATGTTAAATAGGTTTCTACTTTCTATGGGCCAAACGCTGACTGTTGTTCCATCCAGACCTGGGTTCAACTACTACTTGAAATATTTAAAATAATTTGAGCGTTTGCTTCAGCCTGGTGCAGAGTGACTTCACTATTGGTTCCATTGCAACAGGCAAGCTCAATCAAGCACATATAAAGTATTTGAAAGTATTTCAAATATAATTTGAACCCAGGTCTGGTTCCATCCACTCAGCATTGAGCTCTCTGCTGTTTCAGGTGACCCGACGACCAGACAGAGACAGAAATAAAAGTTGGCAAACCAAACGCGTGGATAGCCCTTTGGTTTGTGTTCAGAGTGCTAGGGCCAGCACAACCAACTGCTTACTTCACACAATTCTCCCTGATAAAGACATCCTCCCTAAAGACACCAAAACCAAAGCAGGAAACTAGAGTGCATGGAAACAATAACTTGTTCGTATCCTGGAATAGGTTGATTTAAGAAACACACAAATACTAAAGTTTCTCCCGGAACAGTGTGTGTGTGTGTGTTTGTGTGTGTTTGTGTGTGTTTCTCCCGGGACCGTGACTTAGGTGGGGGGGCCATTGGGACAAATATTTCACACCATAACAACAAATATATCGAACCATAGCAAAAATGTATGATTATTAACGCGTCTCCTATGTCTCTGAAGATCAGTTTCGTTATCTTCAGGTTTCCCCCGCTGATTAAATCTTCCAGCGACATAATGAAAGTTCACAGATGTTTACTTTTGTCCTTCCTTCTGTTTGTTTTTGTAAAAACTTTATTTATACAGTGTATTGTTCAAGTGGTGTGCTTGGTGTTCATGAAGGATGTGTGGCATCCGGTGTCTTGCTAGGGTGCAGTATATTTAAGAACTGTCCAGTGATGCTTAACAACGTCTATCTAGCCTCCAAAACAAACCATGATAACTTTTGCAGCCTGAGGATGGGAGAAAGAGATGGAGAGATGAGAAAGATTATAAATTGCATGGATCTGATAGATGGAAACAATAGTTCCATCCGTGACATCACAGAGAAACAAATACCATAACGGTATTCTCTGGATGACCCGGCGTCACAGAGAAACAAATACCATAACGGTATTCTCTGGATGACCCGGCGTCACAGAGAAACAAATATCATAACGGTATTCTCTGAATGACCCGGCATCACAGAGAAACAAATACCATAACGGTATTCTCTGGATGACCCGGCGTCACAGAGAAACAAATACCATAACGGTATTCTCTGGATGACCCGGCGTCACAGAGAAACAAATACCATAACGGTATTCTCTGGATGACCCGGCGTCACAGAGAAACAAATACCATAACGGTATTCTCTGGATGACCCGGCATCACAGAGAAACAAATACCATAACGGTATTCTCTGGATGACCCGGCATCACAGAGAAACAAATACCATAATGGTATTCTCTGTATGAACCCGGCGTCACAGAGAAACAAATACCATAACGTTGTGCGACTTTCTTTATTTTCTCAAGTTTATTATGTTCATTTGCACCCTGCTGACATTTTTGAATGCATCTTCAAGCACTCCTTCACAGTGTTAGCTGTATGACCCCAAAACCACAGAAGACAGATGTGGCTCCTTTACTGAGTGAGAGATAGACAATAGTGTGGAGTTGGTTAGAAGTGCCTTGTGGTTCACCATAGCATGTCATGCAGTGTTACAACAACCAATAGTTACAACCCCTTTATAGCAGATATGCATAATCTCAAAGGACTTGCTAATATCAGATATATTCCAAATACATACAGACCAACATAGCCGGACTCTAGAAAGTGCAGTGCCAATCAAAACACAGTTTAAAACTCAAATCCAGAGCCAGAACTACAGAGAACCTGACATTTGTAGTATTTAATGGAAGTGTACAGGCCGGCATACGACTCAACTTCAAAAGTCTTTCCAAGCTGTTGAGGGCTGCTGCATTAAAATAAAGCTGTGAGCTAAGCAGTAATATCTGACTCACACTCCCCTGCCTGGTCACTGTATTTAGAAGAGAGGGGAAAAAGTGACACATACACACCCCCACACACACACGCACACACACACACACACATGCACGCATACACACACACACACTCAGACCTCCCTTCCTCTGACATCTGCTTAAGTCATGGCGTTGGCCAACTCTCCAGGCTCCTCATTTGTTAGTAATACAGTCTATTTCACCACTTTGGAATCTTCCGCATTGCTTGAGACTTTTCCCCTGTCCTTGATCTGGGCCAAGGGGACCTCAGCGCCACCTGTACACATTCATACAGTCCTACATGCTGTAAATATTAAATAGGCCTTTTGAGAACATGCATATGAAAAAAGATAACTTCACAGAAGAGATCTGAGACAGTCTCTTTTGCAGAATAATCTGAAGACTGGATTTTGAGACTGTCAGAGAAACACCATAGAAACACAAACACATGCACACTATGATTAAGTACAGTTATCAATCAAACCAATATTTTCAGTGATGACAATCAATATATTACTTTGCCATCTGCAAGCTGGTACAATAAATTGCATTTCCAGCAAGGAAGCTATGCCAAGTCTGTTTACTCAGCTTTTAACACTCAATCTATCCCTCCCCTCAGTCCATCCATTCCCTCCTGTATCAGTCCATCCATTCCCTCCTGTATCAGTCCATCCATTCCCTTACCATCTGAAATCACCAACTTCTCACATGCATATAGAAGATCTGATATCAGGGGTTATGATGAAGAGTGACCCAGAACTGTGTGTGTGTGCGTGTGTGTGTGTGTGTGTGTGTGTGTGTGTGCGTGCGTGCGTGTGTGTGTGTGTGTGTGTGTGTGTGTGTGTGTGTGTGTGTGTGTGTGTGTGTGTGTGTGTGTGTGTGTGTGTGTGTGTGTGTGTGTGTGAGTGATCGGTACTAGAGCTCAGATGGACCGTTTCATAACCACACAGTCAGTAACCCATAAGAGGGACTGAGGCAATAACCCATATGAGGGACTGGGCTTTAACCCATAGGAGGGACTGGGTCTTTAACCCATAGGAGGGACTGGGGCTTTAACCAATAGGAGGGACTGGGGCTTTAACCCATAGGAGGGACTGGGGCTTTAACCAAAAGGAGGGACTGGGGCTTTAACCAATAGGAGGGACTTGGGCTTTAACCCATAGGAGGGACTGGGGCTTTAACCAATAGGAGGGACTTGGGCTTTAACCCATAGGAGGGACTGGGGCTTTAACCCATAGGAGGGACTGGGGCTTTAACCAATAGGAGGAACTGGGGCTTTAACCAATAGGAGGGACTGGGTCTTTAACCCATAGGAGGGACTGGGGCTTTAACCCATAGGAGGGACTGGGGCTTTAACCAATAGGGAGGAACTGGGGCTTTAACCAATAGGAGGGACTGGGTCTTTAACCCATAGGAGGGACTGGGGCTTTAACCCATAGGAGGGACTGGGGCTTTAACCAATAGGAGGAACTGGGGCTTTAACCAATAGGAGGGACTGGGTCTTTAACCCATAGGAGGGACTGGGGCTTTAACCCATAACAGATGCTGGATCTGATCCATTTCCTCTGGTGATGGAGAGTTGAGGCCTGCATACCAACCAGGTCTGGTTTAGCAATACACCCCTGTCATCGCTTATGGATTGTGACTGTAGTAAGCACAAGGTTGGGGGTCAATTCCATTTAAATTCAGTCTCATTGCTTTTGCATTGTGGACAATTGGAATGAAGTAGGAATGTCCGTTTACTTCCTGAATTTAAACGGAATTGACCTGAACCCTGCTGTTTAGCATGTTTGCCTTGAGACCAGGAGGTTGTGAGATTGATAGTAAATGGGTCTTTACCCCTGTCTCTATGGGTTCTTTATGCCACAGACAGATGGACAGACAGACAGGCAGGCAAGCAGACAGACAGACAGACAGACAGACAGACAGACAGACAGGCAGGCAGGCAGACACACACACACACACACACACACACAGACTAGTAGGCAGACAGACAGACAGACAGACAGACAGACAGACAGACAGACAGACAGACAGACAGACAGACAGACAGACAGATATTCCTCAAAGACAACCTCTTCTATGACCGGCCTGTTAGCACACTGCATCCACCTCTGTGAAGCCTTGTGGCCTTGAAAGCCCATAATTACACTAGCTCTGGCCACTTTGATAATCACTGAGCAGTAGTGCCACAAATATTTGCAGTCATAGAGACAGAAAGACCAAACCTGCTGACTTCAAGGGTAAGAGTTTGTCACCTTTCCAAGCGAGAAAATTGTTCAGAGGTTTTAAACTTCTAAATTTCTGAATCTACAGTTTAGTGTCTAAAGTTTAGTTGTGTGAATGAGCCCAAAGCTGTATACACACTGAAGACAAGCTGGAGACTAACTGAGAAAGATCTTGAATGAAGGGTCTTAGTTATGTAGGCTACCTTAGTCCAGACCAGTTTCTCAATTTCTTTCATACCAACAAGCTTTGGACCGACTCTTACTTGGAAGACCTCGATTTTTTTTCCTATTTGACCTCCACTCCCACTTTTCGGAGGTCAACTTGGGTTTAAGACCTCTTGAATTAAAACAATCACTTGAGAATTGACTAAATCTCTGTGAGCTAACTAACTGACTGACCGGTCAGCATTCTCCCATGGGCCAGTGCCGGTCTACAGACCGGAGGTTGAGAAATACTTGTCTAGACGACTGACCGTCCAACTCAGCTCATTTTCCCAGATCGCTCTCCTTAGTGTCCGTTGAGAAATAATTCAAGACAAGCCTTGCTGATGATGACATCACTATGTGACAGCATCTGTCTTCTGCATTTCACCCATAGAATGTGAGTTAGTAGAACAGACATTTCCATTCAAATTAACATTTGGAATGTTTGAATAATTGATGCATTGCACATGTATGAGGAGCTTTGTCCGTTCTATCAATTTCTCATTCTATGGTTTTCCCTTCACATAGGCCGACATTACATATGGCTGTTTCATTTAAAGTAATGCTTCTGACCTAAGTTATCCTCTGGAAGTAGACCTCGGTTTTAGCTGTGCTTGATTGAGCTTTCCTGGAACAATGGAAACAATGGAACATTCCCAAAAGTGCAAACCCCGCTCATCTGGCATTCCATGTTTGCTTTCGATCAAACTCTTAAAGTTTTTGAAAGAAAACAAATACTATTTGAACCCAAGCCTGTCAAGCAAACAGACAGACCTTTTGATTCAGAGATTCAGAGACATGCGTCTCTCTGCTCGCTTACAAGGTTGTTACATTTATGCTCACCTTATTCCCTGATTTGGCCGCTCGTATCAACACCAGTCTATTCTTCTTCTTTGTGAAGGCGCTCCTCAACTCGTGGCACTTATCGTAGTTTTCCAGGTCCACTCTCTCCAAGCAGGTCGCAAGGTCCTGCACCAAAGAGGCAGAATGTTGTTTACGTTAAAGGGCAAATTGCACCTTTAATTAACTGACGTTCTATTCCAGAAGCATGTGTGTGTGTGTGTGTGTGTGTGTGTGTGTGTGTGTGTGTGTGTGTGTGTGTGTGTGTGTGTGTGTGTGTGTGTGTGTGTGTGTGTTTAATGTTTATAAAGCCGCCGGGTGGAAATTGAAGGACTACTGAGTGTTTATGAAAATAGTTATTAAAAGTGAGAGAAAACAGTACATCATCTGACAGACATGCAATAAAATGCATTGATACAGTATATCATCTGACAGACATGCAATAAAATGCATTGATACAGTATATCATCTGACAGACATGCAATAAAATGCATTGATACAGTATATCATCTGACAGACATGCAATAAAATGCATTGATACAGTATATCATCTGACAGACATGCAATAAAATGCATTGATACAGTATATCATCTGACAGACATGCAATAAAATGCATTGATACAGTATATCATCTGACAGACATGCAATAAAATGCATTGATACAGTATATCATCTGACAGACATGTCGTAGCCGGCCGCGACCGGGAGACCCATGGGGCGGCGCACAATTGGCCCAGCGTCATCTAGGGTAGGGGAGGGAATGGCCGGCAGGGGATGTAGCTCAGTTCGTAGAGCATGGCGTTTGCAACGCCAGGGTTGTGGGTTCGATTCCCACGGGGGGTATGAAAAAAGTAATGTATGCACTAACTGTAAGTCGCTCTGGATAAGAGCGTCTGCTAAATGACGTAAATGTAAATATGATAATGAATGTAGTAACATCACAACATTCATTTCAGCAAATTGAACTTTCTGTTTAATATTCTTGTTCTAAAGTGTCATTTTCACTGAGTTTTATCATAAATACAAGTAGTGTCCTGCAGGGTTAGGGTCAATTCTATTTGAATTCAGTCAAGTTAGCAAGTTAACTGAAAATCCAATTCCAATACTGTTCAAGAATTTTGCTAGGACTGTCTGTGAGTGGTCTGAGTGAGGAGGGGGAAACGGAAAATGTGCTGTTATTGGCAGAGAGGTTTGGAACTCTCCTTCTTATTGGTCTCATTAACTAATTTACCACCTGGTGATGTCACCAGGCAGGCCAAAACTCCATCCCACCTAAACAGGCTGACATTTCAGGCAGTCTTTTCAAACAGCTCTTTTCAGGCATTATCCCAATTTCACAGTATTATTCCAACCTCATAGTGTGGAAATATATCTTAAACATAGGAAAATCATGTTTCTGACTGCACTAGGCCTTTAATAGTTTATTGAAATGTACCGTACCTCATTCTCGTACACCACAAGCTCTGTCCTCTTCACCTGGATGTAGCGGTCCTTATAGCTGGCCAGGAACCTGCCCGAGTCCTTTTTCACCCAACCGGCCTTCCATGTGGACATGGTCTCTTTGGAACTGGTGGGGTCCTCGTTGGGTCTGGTGGGGTCCTCGTTGGGTCTGGTGGGGTCCTCGTTGGGCCCGGTGGGGTCCTCTTTCACTTCCTGGGAGGACAACAGCGGAAGGAAATCAGCGTCGCAAACTTACACTCGAGGCTACGTCCCAATACTCTTTCCTCTTTCCCTTCATCATCCCTTACAGGGCAAAGTGTGTTTCCATTATGTAGGCTATGGTTATTCTATTTCCTGTATAGTATGCTGCTGGTATTGTCTGTTCATAATATCAGTGATTGTTTAGGAAAGGGGACAAGGAGGGAGAGCTAGTCATAAGGATTGGAACGTGGCCTAATTAAACCTAAAATGTGTCTAGTAAGTTTTATAGTGTCACAACTTCCTCCGAAGCTGCCTCCTCTCCTTGTTCGGGGAGGGTTCGGCGCTCGTCGTCACCGGCCTTCTAGCCACTGCCGCTCCTCATCTCATCATTCCATTTGTTTTGTCTTGTTTTTACACACACCTGGTTCATATCCGCTCATCAGTACCTGTATAAGTATTCCCTCTGCCCTCCATGTCTTTGTGTGCGATTGTTTATTGTGGAGGTGACGATAGCTCGGTGGAGCGTTCTATATTTTTATCGCCGGGATATTCACCCGTGTGCTTTGTTTTTTCGCCGTTATACCTCACTGTAGTGTTTTACGCATTGCTGCGTACCGCTGTATTTGCCGAATAAACCATTTATTCTGTGATTTACCCTCCTGCGCCTGACTCCGTCCAAATCACCCGCTACATGTAGCATGTTTCTCTTCATACTTGTGCTATATAGTCTTGCTACATTTCTTGTGCTGTGTCTGGCTCAATGCGAAGTGACTTTGTGTGCGTATTGTTAACACCTGAAACCTGACTTCTCAATAGGCTCCGCTGTGGCACTGCAGAGAGCTGTGAAACTCAGTAAGCCCAAGGGTACTGCAAGGCTGTAGGCGAACTGATATTATAGTGCTGCACAATGACACTTGAGGCTTGTGCAGCTGAGTTAACACCGACAACTCTAATTTTGTAACAGTTCATTTAATTTTTACACTCCCGCCGCATCTTCTTCAACTGCTGCTCTGTTTCTCACCTCTCAGAAAAAAACATATTTTTAGGTCGGTTCACTCTCATATGGGTATATTTTCGTTGTATCACATTTCAGCTTAGTATCAGTTCATATTCTGTACACTCTGGTCAAGTAATGAGGTCATCTTGTGTCTTTCTGTCTACATTGAGTGGGGCATGTGTATTACATCAAATTACATTACTCCATTTGGGTAAAGATACACTCAAATTTAAAAAACAGCAGCATAACAATCAACATGCAAAAAGTTTGTATAAAGTATTGTAAAAGTAGAACTTGTACCAAGAAGCTGAAATAAAAACATGCCCATGATAAAATATGATTTATTTACATCTCAAAACATTTCAAATGACGAAATGAAATACAAAAGTGAAATGATCAAATCACAAGGGGTTCTTTGAGTTGTGTTATTCTGAAAAGACTTCCCAGGAACCGGCTTCCCAAAAGCATCTTAAGGCTAAGTTAATCGTTAGAACCTTCGTAGGAGAATTGTTAAATCTCCGAGCTGATCCCAAAACCATCTATATTAACATTGCACTTGAAAAAAACGCTCGTAATCTAACGCCTGCCTCAGACCACTCGTAGAACCGCTAAGTGCGTCGTTAGATGTTTTTTTGCCCTACCGCGTCACTTAATACAAAGAAGACCTCCGCTAAACATAGAATCACATGGTTTATCCGCCTCTCTATGACTGCTGATAACTTCAGAACAAAGTTGACTACAAATACAAAGTTGCCAATGTCTTTGCAATTGATACAAACAAACAACGTACAGTATAAAAATGAAAACCGAGATGACTGCATTAAAATATAAATAGCCTACTGTAGGTCATAGGCCTATTTAAATCATATTGAAATACATTTCATGATCAATTGAGTTTTGCTATGCTACGGTCTGTAATGTGTCTCAATATATTTCAGGATGTGTTGCCTAATGTGTGCAATGATGTGCCAAATCTTGATTTAGTGCATTATTATTGGTTAAGCAATAAGCCGCCTACTAGTTGCAGCAATAGGTGATAATATCTTTCTAGGAGCGGATCCGTCGGTAGTATTGTGGAATAATTATAATGTTAAGGTAACATTTTAATGGAGAAAGCTGATCCTTGAGCAGCGTTGACTTTCTTTTGATCCTATCATGCCTCATTCACATTAACCATAAGCACTCTGTTACGTTGCGCCGGATGTCATTTATTTGAATGGGGACCGTCCACAACGGAGTGGAATCGCAACGCCCCTTTGCGGTTGAAGGCTCCTTTGCGAGACGGACGCCGCATACTTTGAAATTTTCCGTCCAGAGTCCGTTGAAGAACAGGAAGTTCAAACCATAGAAGAAGATTGTTTTAGTTTATTCAATGATAATTTTTAGATGGAGGTCCGTAGCTACAGTATAGCCTAGCTTTTAGCTAGCTAGCTGCTCTGTAAGATAGCTTGACTTGCTAGAAAGTTATAGAAACAAGTTGAGGAAAAAGTAACTAAACTAAACATGTTTTATTATCAACTGAAACAATATGTTTCTCCTCTTGAATGAAAAGGTCATATTTTGCAATCTCCCAAAATAAATGTGATCTCTGACGAGAGCCTAGGCACTCCTCCATCTTGTCTTGCATTGGTTGTGAAGCCCTATGCTCTCCGTCCAGTAGCGGAACAAGCTTGCATGAAGATCACGTGCGGCGTAATAGAAATACGTCATGATGTAAACGGTGCATCAGTATCGACAAATGCCTTAATGACGCACTTAGCGAATGTTCTCTCTGCTTGGTGCTTTGGGAAACATATGTTACATCTTCGGCCGTTGTAGGAAAGATGCATCGTTAAAACACTCGTAAGCCTAAATTCCATCACTATCGGGAAACCGGACCCTGGACAGATCTGAAGCAGATTACCAGGGTTGTGTTCATAAGGGCACACAACAAAAATGTTTTTAAATGTTTTGCAACGGAAAACAAAAAAGAGCCAGTTAGTCCAGGTAGTCCATCCCTGTTTTACTCTGTTTTCTTCCATTTGGTGCCTAATGAACACCACCCTGTTGTTAAAGATGACGCAGATGCTAAGCTACAGGACTGTTTTGCTAGCACAGACTGGAACATGTTCCGGATTCTTCAGATAGCATTGAGGAGTACACCACATCAGTCACTGGCTTCATCAATAAGTGCATCGATGATGTCGTCCCCACCGTGACCGTACGTACATACCCCAACCAGAAGCCATGGATTACAGGAAACATCCGCACTGAGCTAAAGGGTAGAGCTGCCGCTTTCAAGGAGCGGAACTCTAACCCGGACACTTATAAGAAATCCCGCTATGCCAGGGGTGTCAAACGTCCGGCCCGCGGGTCGGATCAGGCCCGCAAACAGGTTTAATCCGGCCCGCGAGATGATAAAAAAATAAAAAATAATAATAATAATAATAATAATAATAATTTTGTAAAGTATAAAAATGCGCTGCAATTTTTCAATAAAATAAACTGCTGTTCCAATTGCGTCCACTGGATGGCGCAATAGCAATTGTGTTAAGCAAGCAAACTGTTTATACCGGGGCAGAGCAAGTAGGTCAAGCACGTGCAGCCAATGAGCTACTTTGTTTTGCCCGCGATATTTATTACGGCTTCTACTTTTAACATGATGTGCTTTGGCACCCTCATTGCCCCAATATGTCTCTGTCAAAAAAAGAGAAAAGTGGACGCAGAGTGCAGAGTGTTCCAAGAAAAATGGTCATCCTATTTATTCATGGAATTGAATGGGAAAGCTGTATGTTTGGTGTGTTCAGAGCATGTTGCAGTGCTGAAAGAATATAACCTTCTGTCGCCACTATGTGAGTCTTCATGCCGACAAATATGACAACTTTCAAGGACAGCGGAGATGAGAGAAGGTGAATGAACTGTTGGCGGGTCTGAAGAAACAGCAGTCTGTGTTTACTCACAGCCGAGACATCAGTGACGCTGCAGTGAAAGCTAGCTACCTCATTGCTAATGAAATCGCAGTGGCTTCAAAACCATTTAGTGAGGGTGAATTTGTAAAAACATGCATGATGAAGGCAGCGGAGATTGTGTGCCCTGAAAAGCGGCAGGCTTTTTGCAAATATCAGCCTGACAAGAAACACAGTTGCAGACAGGATTTCCGATCTTTCAGTGGATTTGGACAGCCAGTTGAAGCAAAAAGTAAAGTCATTTATTGCGTTTTCGGTTGCAATTGATGAAAGCACGGACATTACAGATGTTGCACAACTGGCCATTTTCATCCGCGGAGTTGATGACACATTGACCGTCACCGAGGAGTTTGTGGAGTTGGTGCCGATGACAGATACAACGACAGCAGCTGATATTTTTACCGCACTCGTCAGCGCGCTGGACAGGGTCGGAGTGGACTGGTCCCGCGCTGTCAGCCTGGCTACAGATGGTGCAGCCTCAATGATCGGGAAAAAAGCAGGCGTTGTGACAAAGTTCAGAGAGAAAGTGCAATCTGCAAATGGAGGACGTGATTTTTGACTTTTCACTGTATTTTGCACCAGGAGGCTTTGTGTTGCAAGTCATTAAAGATGGATAACGTCATGAAGGTGGTCATCCAAACTGTTAATTTCATCCGATCCAGAAGCCTGAATCACCGTCAGTTTGACAGCCTTCTCAGAGAGAAAGACCACATCTATGGCCTGCCATACCACACTGAGGTAAGATGGTTAAGCCGAGGTGCTGTGCTGAGGCGTTTCTTTGATTTACGAGAAGAAATTGGACAGTTCATGGAAGAAAAGGGCAAACCAGTGTTAGAATTTCATTCCGCAGAATGGATGCAGGACCTTGCATTTATGGTGGATGTTACAGAGCACCTGAATAACTTGAACAAACAGCTGCAAGGGCGCAACAAAGTTGTCACGCAGTATTATGACAGCATACGTTCTTTCAAGTTGAAGCTGTCATTGTGGGAGACGCAACTTGCCGGTGGTGATGCAGCTCACTTCCCTGTCTGAAAAGGCGCGACCCAACATGTGGCAGACATGAAGCGGTTCAAAGATAAAATAACGGGACTGTTACGGGAGTTTGAGCAACGCTTTCAGATTTATGTTTATATGTTTTTATGTTGATGTGCTATTGTTTTTAATTGATTTTATTTTATTTGTATATTTAACCTATTCCTGACTCTGTGGTTCTTGCACTTGTTTGGGGAACAGGATTTCATTATTTTTATCTACATTTCTGCCTGAGAAATGACACCCTGATATAGTTCTGTGATCTGTGATATACTTCTGTGAATCACTGAGGCATTGTGTGTTTGTGTGTTCTTTGTCCTCAGAACTTTCAAATAACTTGAGGTGTTTTATGATAAATAGTGATGTTGTGCTTTTGGACACTGTCCTCAGGCTCCAGCTTTATGTTTATATGTTTTTATGTTGATGTGCTATTGTTTTTAATTGATTTTATTTTATTTGTATATTTAACCTATTCTTGACTCTGTGGTTCTTGCACTTGTTTGGGGAACAGGATTTCATTATTTTTATCTACATTTCTGCCTGAGAAATGACACCCTGATATAGTTCTGTGATCTGTGAAACAGTTCTGTTAATTACTGAGGCATTGTGTGTTTGTGTGTTCTTTGTCCTCAGAACTTTCAAATAACTTGAGGTGTTTTATGATTAATAGTGATGTTGTGCTTTTGGACACTGTCCTCAGGCTCCAGCTTTATGTTTATATGTTTTTATGTTGATGTGCTATTGTTTTTTAATTGATTTTATTTTATTTGTATATTTAACCTATTCTTGACTCTGTGGTTCTTGCACTTGTTTGGGGAACAGGATTTCATTATTTTTATCTACATTTCTGCCTGAGAAATGACACCCTGATATAGTTCTGTGATCTGTGAAACAGTTCTGTTAATCACTGAGGCATTGTGTGTTTGTGTGTTCTTTTTCTTTAGAATTTTCAAATAAACTTGGCGTGTTTTATGATTAATAGTGATGTTGTGCTTGTACTATTTTGGACACACTGTCCTCAGGCTCCAGCTTTATGTTGTATGTTGATCGTATTAAAACAAAGAAAACAATCTGAAGTTGTTGTTTTTAAGTTATATATACCATGATTTTTTTCCGGTCCGGCCCACTTGGGAATAGATTTTCCTCCATGTGGCCCTGAGCTAAAATGAGTTTGACACCCCTGCGCTATGCCCTCCGACGAACCATCAAACAGGCAAAGAGTCAATACAGGACTAAGATTGAATCGTACTACACTGGCTCTGACGCTGCGTCGGATGTGGCAGGGCTTGAAAACTATTACAGACTACAAGGGAAGCACAGCCACGAGCTTCCCAGTGACACAAGCCTACCAGACGAGCTAAACCACTTCTATGCTCGCTTCGAGGCAAGCAACACTGAAGCATGCATGAGAGCACCAGCTGTTCCGGATGTGATCACGCTATCCGTAGCCGATGTGAGTAAGACTTTTAAGCAGGTCAACATTCACAAGGCCGGAGGGCCAGACGGATTACCAGGACGTGTACTCCGAGCATGTGCTGACCAACTGGCAAGTGTCTTCACTGACATTTTCAACATGTCCCTGACTGAGTCTGTAATACCAACATGTTTCAAGCAGACCACCATAGTCCCCGTGCCCAAGGACACTAAGATTACCTGCCTAAATGACTACCGACCCGTAGCACTGACGTCTGTAGCCATGAAGTGCTTTGAAAGGCTGGTCATGGCTCACATCAACACCATTATCCCAGAAACCCTAGACCCACTCCAATTTGCATACCGCCCCAACAGATCCACAGATGATGCAATCTCTATTGCACTCCACACTGCCCTTTCCCACCTGGACAAGAGGAACACCTACGTGAGAATGCTATTCATTGACTACAGCTCAGCATTCAACACCATAGTGCCCTCAAAACTCATCACTAAGCTAAGGATCCTGGGACTAAACACCTCCCTCTGCAACTGGATCCTGGACTTCCTGACGGGCCGCCCCCAGGTGGTAAGGGTAGGTAACAACACATCTGCCACACTGATCCTCAACACGGGGGCCCCTCAGGGGTGCGTGCTCAGTCCCCTCCTGTACTCCCTGTTCACCCATGACTGCATGGCCAGGCACGACTCCAACACCATCATTAAGTTTGCCAACGACACAACAGTGGTAGGCCTGATCACCGACAACGAGGAGACAGCCTATAGGGAGGAGGTCAGAGACCTGGCCGTGTGGTGCCAGGATAACAACCTCTCCCTCAACGTGACCAAGACAAAGGAGATGATTGTGGACTACAGGAAAAAAAAAGAGGACTGAGCACGCCCCCATTCTCATCGACAGGGGCTGTAGTGGAACAGGTTGAGAGCTTCAAGTTCCTTGGTGTCCACATCACCAACGAACTATCATGGTCCAAACACACCAAGACAGTCGTGAAGAGGGCACGACAAAGCCTATTCCCCCTCAGGAGACTGAAAAGATTCGGCATGGGTCCTCAGATCCTCAAAAAATTCTACAGCTGCACCATCGAGAGCATCCTGACTGGTTGCATCACCGCCTGGTATGGCAACTGCTTGGCCTCCGACCGCAAGGCACTACAGAGGGTAGTGCGTACGGCCCAGTACATCACTGGGGGCCAAGCTTCCCTGCCATCCAGGACCTCTATACTCAGGCGGTGTCAGAGGAAGGCCCCTCAAAATTGTCAAAGACTCCAGCCACCCTAGTCATAGACTGTTCTCTCTGCTACCGCACGGCAAGCGGTACCGAGTGCCAAGTCTAGGTCCAAAAGACTTCTCAACAGCTTCTACCCCCAAGCCATAAGACTCCTGAACAGCTAATCATGGCTACCCAGACTATTTGCACTGCCCCCACCCCATCTTTTTACGCTGCTGCTACTCTGTTAATTATTTATGCATAGTCACTTTAACTCTACCCACATGTACATATTACTTCAACTACCTCAACTAGCCGGTGCCCCCGCACATTGACTCTGCACCGGTACCCCCCTGTATATAGCCTCCCTACTGTTATTTTATTTTACTTTTTTTTCTCAACACTTTTTTGTTGTTGTTTTATTTTACTTTTTTATTAAAAATAAATGCACTGTTGGTTAAGGGCTGTAAGTAAGCATTTCACTGTAATGTCTGCACCTGTTGTATTCGGCGCATGTGGCCAATAAAATTTGATTTGATTTGATTTGAAATAGAGCTGTTATAAGCGGAGATAACGGTCCAGACCAGGGTATTGAGACCTGAGAAAGGTGGCTACAGTGCCAGAGAATTACTGTAGATTAGCTGCAGCACAATGCCTTTCTATGCTACATAGTTACTACGAAACATAGCATGAATATTCCAACACTGAAAATTAGTCTAGACCTGTGGATGGCGTGTGTAATATTAACCAATGAAGAAACAACAATGTAAAACTAAAGCTCACAGCACTATCTACCTCAAACTCCTTTAGGAGACACTGTGCAGCAAATTGACTGGTCCTCTTTTATTACAGAATAAAACACGAACAACTGCAGGTGCCTGTCTAAAATTCCCATGCTCTCCGAATCTATTGGAGGAAATTCCACAGGATGTCTTTTTAAAGGGTCATCTATCTGTTTTTCCACTTTCACTGCGACAGCACTGGGAAGAGTGGCTCCGCTTTGTACACAGAGGAGAGATGCAGCTGTGAGGAGAGGAAAGGCCTAGAGAGAGAGGGGGAGTGAAACAGAGAGGGAAAACCAGTTAGAAAGAGATGACGGGGAGAAGGTTAGGAGGTGTTAGAGGAAACAAAAGAGGAAGAGAGAGAAAGCAAGAGACTAGGAGAGAAAGAGGGAGGGAAATACAGAGAAGTAGAGAGAGAGGGAGAGAGAAAGAAAAGGAAAGAGAGAAAGAGAGAGAGAGACAGATAAAAGGATTTCAATGGTCTTCCACAGTGCCCTGTCCAGAAAATACCCCCTCGGCAGAAAGACATGAGAGCGAGGGGACATGGCATGCCTCTGTTTCTCTAAGTGAAAGAGGAAAGCACTGATTGGCCTTTGTCTCTCTGACACACACACACACACACACACACTCACACACCCACCCACACAATGAAGACCAGGCCAGGGGAAAGTGGAACACATCACAGTGTACTGTACAATGCCTGACAGTACAGCTTAACCCTGCCAATAATGCTGGGTGTGGTGCTGGATACATCTACACTCTTAGAAAAAATTGTTCCAAAAGGGTTCTTCGGCTGTCCCCATAGGAGAAGCCTTTTTGGTTCCAGGTAGTAGCCTTTCTGGTTCCAGGTAGAAGCCTTTTTGGTTCCAGGTAGAACTATTTTGGGTTCCATGTAGAACCCTCTGTGTAAAGGGTTATATATGGAACTCAAAAGGGTTCTACCTGGAACCAAAAAGGGTTCTTCAAAGGGTTCTCCTCTGGGGAAAGCCGAAGAACCCTTTTCGGTTCTAGATAGCACCTTTACAGAATATATGTTTTTGCATTAGAGCACAGTTGGCTTGACTCTCTGTGTCTTCCATTGTGCAGCTTAACATTAGCTAGCATAGTTAGCTAAAGTGAGAAAATGCTGTTAGGTGCAACAGTTGAATGGGCTCTCTTCATACAACATTGTAGCATGTGGCAACATTAACCATGTCGGCTAATTATCCCAACTGAGCTTACTGGTTGGAGGCTGACAGAGCTCTGTGTCGGCCATTGTTGCAAGCAACTTTAGCAGTATAAGCTAGTTAGCCAAGCTGAATATGCTAGTATGTGTAACAGCTCCAAATATGGACTAGAACAGGAAGAGGGTCTGTTTTGCACTATAGCTTTCAGCTTTACCACATCTTGACACCCACAGCAAGAGATGCTTGGTTAATCAGTGGACATCCCAAAATTACATCTGATAATGACTGTTGTATGCTAGCATGTAATGACAAGTGTAGCATTATGAAGTTGATGTTCACACAAGTTTGTGCCTTTCTGAGGATGTTTCAAATAAGACAAGCAAATGCACAATTAATATAAAACTGTATTGGGCCAAGCTTTGTTATTGTGTCCTCCAAATTCGCATTTCGCATGAGAAAACCTAACCCAAAACCAAGACCAAACCAAACCAAAAGCTCACTTTTCTTACGCCTTGCAATATCGAATTCACTTTACAACTCTCTCAATAACCATCCCAAATGGGCCGACGAGGCCCTAATTTCAAGGCCTTAAAAAAGACACACCTTAGCCAACATGTGTTCCTTATAAAGTCTTAAATAGGGAGGAGAAGGCTCCATCTGGGATGAATTGAGTTCCATGCTGACCTGCCCGGCTTGAACTCACCACACGCCCTAATCAACATCATCTGAGTTAACAAGGTCTACGCTTTCCACTGGTTGACTTAGCTAGCTATCAGGGAATGGGAGATAGAGGAGAGAAGACACCTTAGTTTCCTTTGAGAGAGCGGGGAATAGGGGAAGTGGGGGAGGTGAGAGAGCGGGGGAGAGGGGAAGTGGGAGAGGTGAGAGAGCGGGGGAGAGGTGAGAGAGTGGGGAATAGGGGAAGTGGGAGAGGTGAGAGAGTGGGGAATAGGGGAAGTGGGAGAGGTGAGAGAGTGGGGAATAGGGGAAGTGGGAGAGGTGAGAGAGCGGGGGAGAAGGGAAGTGGGAGAGGTGAGAGAGCGGGGGAGAAGGAAGTGGGAGAGGTGAGAGAGCGGGAGAGAGGTGAGAGAGTGGGGAATAGGGGGAAGTGGGAGAGGTGAGAGAGTGGGGAATAGGGAAGTGGGAGAGGTGAGAGAGTGGGGAATAGGGGAAGTGGGAGAGGTGAGAGAGTGGGGAATAGGAGAGATGTAGAGCTCTCAAAAATGCTAACAAACAAGAGGAAGTCCCAAAGCAATACCCTCTTGCACACACACACACACACACACTTATCAACAACACCATCAAAGTTTCAGAGGGAACTCAGTCACACACACTGACACACACACAACCATTGTGCAGCACAAGCCCAAATGCCGGGGAATGACGGTCAGAAATGGGCTATTGTACAGCACAGGGCTGAGCGGTGGTCAAAGAGGGTTAATTGTTTTCGTCTGTTTCATGCGTTCCAGGACATTCAGCAACAGCAGTGTGTGTGTGTCTATGTGTGTGTGTCTGAGTGTGTGTGAGAGGGGGGGGGACAGAAAGAGAGATAAAGTGAGGGGTTGAGAAACACAGACAGAGTGAGAGATAGAAAGATAGACTGAAGTGAGAGGAGGGGGGCAGAGTGCTAAAACAGCTGGCTGTGTATAACAGGCAGTTAGCCAGGCAGTCGCCTTCACTGAGCAGCCAGATGCTGTCCAGCCACACCGCCGTATATAAACCCAGACCACGAGGTACGGCCTGTCAACCTACTGCTCACACTCACTGTGACTCAGAGGACTAGAATGAAGTCGCCCATGGACACTGATCTGAGGACAGTTTTGAGTTTTTAACCCTAATGATTAAGGTGAAATGTGTGGGTAGGGTAAGCTGATCCTAGATCTGCTATGGGAAACGTCTACCAAGAGAGACTGCACAGACACACAGCTGAACCCTATCCGCCAGTCCTACCTAATAGGGTCTTTCATTTTACCAATTAAGATCACATTAGTACAGCTACATATAGGGCATTCAGTGTGGCTAGTCCAGCTGTTCATACAGTTATACTGGATGTGAAAACATAGTGATGCTGACTTGATTGCCTAAGCCTAGTCCAGGACTAAAAGTCAGTTTCCATGAAACTGGCCCTTGGTCTTTACAATAAACCTTTGTAAACAAACAATGTATAGCTTGAAAATATGGTTAACACTATAAGTCATTCTCATGGACTGTTAGTCTTGGCATTCATAGATCCATCTGAATATGAGAGTGGTTACATTTCTCCAGCCTCATCCCTCAGTTTACCAAACCAAGTGGCAGGGTCAGGCTGGTCAAATTATAAGTTGTACCTTTAACACTTCTGGGGGTGCTGTGTTAATATTTAATGTTTATGAACGTGCCCTGATTTGTTATGGGAGTTCTAGGCACCCCTGTAGTATAAACCCTGACTGCATGGTGGTCCTTAGATTCATAGCTCACCCCTGCACTCTGGTTATTAATGTAGGACTACACTAATACTACACTAATGTATCAGGATTGTGCTGATAGGCTAACCCTATGTGTGCAAGGGGTCTTCTGAGGTCACTAAGAACATTTTCTTTTGATCTCAATTGTCCCACCTCAATTGTGATACAGTTGTTTGAAATCAATGTTTATGTAGCTGAGAGGTGCTCCAAAAAGCACCATATCTGGTTATACTACTTAATCTCCCGTGGGCAGATTCTGCGTGTAAACTGAGAGAATCTGCCAGGACTGACTGGGATGCGTGAGGTAACAGCAGCATTAGTGAAGTTTTTTAGGGTTTTGTCACTGGTTATTTGGACGTATCAGGAATGGGTGAAGGCGGTGCTTTAACTGCTTGGCCTCGAGTGCTTCGCGCCTGTGCCCACACAGATCGGAAGGGGAGGGGGGGCTTTGGTTGAGAGTTTCTTGTTGCGAGGTGGACACTTCGTTTCTGCCAGAACTCTCAATTTCTAACACGTATGAACACAGAAGTTAATGACGCAGCTGATCAAATTATGCAAGGTTTTACTTCTGGGTTAACAGAGATTATAGGCTACTCTGACAAGAGTTTTCACTGCATCGCGTGTGTGTGTGCATGTGTGTGTGTGTGTGTGTGTGTGTGCGTGTGCACCAGCGTGTGTTTGTGTGTGTGTGTTTTGTGTGTAAAAAGTTGTGTGTGTAAAAGGTTGTGTGTGTGCAAAAAGTTGCAAAGTAGCCTATTGGTATTGATTTACTGTTTTACTGCTCTGTTCGACTTCCTCTTTCTAGTAGCAGCTTCCTGAAACTCGCTTCACTGTCATCTACGTCTTGCAACTCTGAGCTGCTATATGAGTTGTTGCACATACTGCAGGCCTATTTATCCCATAAAGACATCTTCAAAACACACAACTCAATGCTTGTCAGTTTAGGCCTACTCTTTTTAACTTCAGTCAATTCTTTCATGTGTAAAACAAAAAGAAGGGAAAATTGGCATCCAGATTCAGTTTTAAAAGCAGTACATGTGCATCTTCTTCCATTCTAACTACCCTATTTGGAATTGCTCTTGAATTGAAGGACACTCATTCAGGATAGGACGAGAGCCCTCCTTATTAGGTGACTCAGTAGTTCTTTCAGTCTGACCCAAGCTGCATTGCATCCCCAGACAACACTGCGGTGTAGGCCTACTGACCATGGTTGTAGGCATGGTGACTTTGTTCACATTCGATAACTGATCAGCTCTCCATACCACATAGGCCTACCCCAACATATTCATTAAGAGCGTAACCCAAGAGCTGACACTGGATCAGTTACTGTACCGGAGGGGTAGGCTACAGTTTATCTAAACAGTAGGTTATAATGTAGGCTCAGGGTTGGGTTACATGTAATCTGATTTGAAAATAACTGTAACTGTAATCAGATACTTTACCAGCAAAACTATTGTAATCAGATTACAGATACTTATGAAAAACTGGATTACTTGGATTAGTTTTAAATTCAGAAAGGATGTTTGCGTAAAAATTTAATTATGACATCTTTCTGTTTTCTCAATGACATTCAAATCAGCATTGAAAAAAGGCGCAAGTTTAAGTTTGTTCCACCTGAGCAAGTCTGACCTCAAATTCAGAGACCACTATGATGACACACCAAATGCGTTTGATGGATAATTGTTGTCTTCCTCCAATGCCTCTTAAGGGGAAAGTAATCAAAAAGAAACAGAAAGTAATCCAATTATGTTACTGAGTTTGGTTAATCCAAAAGTTACCTTAATGATTACAATTTTGGACAGGTAACTAGTAACTGTAACGGATTACATTTAGAAAGTAACCTACCCAACCCTGTAGGCTACAATGTATCCAAATAGCTACAATGTAGGCTACAATGTAGTTATTGCAATGTAAAAATACTGTTATTAACCCCTCCTCCTCCCTAACATCTCCATGGCTACAGGGGCAGCACCCAGCCCGGAAGAAGCAGCGGAGGGGCGAGAGAGACCCCTGTAAATGCCTGAGTAGCAGCTACCGCTGAAAGCAACAGGTTGTCAGGTGCGTGACTTTAACAACTCCTGGCACCTGAGTTTGAACGGTGAAAAGTACAATGCGTTGGAGCCTATTGGCGCACTGGCGTATAGCGTATCAGTTTGATGAAACACAAAGTATTAATTTCTGCGCCGATACTTCAATAGGCAATTTGTTACTCAGTGAAAATAAGTGTTGTAGTGTGCAGTGTCCATCCAATAAACTGAAGATTGTTTTATATCTAGGCTACATTGCACATTTTACTCTTTTTTTTCTGACCTTGAATGATGATGAGTTTTAGACTACTTTCCTACTCCTCCGTGAGTGTTTTGATTGACCCATGTCTGCACTGAGAAAATGTAAGAATCTTTACTAAGGTTAAACTTTCATTAGACCTGTAGCCTTAATTTAATTTAAAACCAACCATAGCCTACCGAGATTCCACCAATGCCGCCCCCATCAGACCAATGCAATAGACTGAATACTCACGTCTTCCATGATAAAAAAACGATGATCCGTTATATGTGGAGGAATAACACTCGACGGCGGCCCTTATCCTTGACAAAAAGTCGGTATTTCACTTCTTTTAGACAGCAACCAACTAATATCCAACATGACGCGAAGCTTTGGAAGAAAATAAGGAACTGTACAAGTTTTGACGCTGAACGGTCTCGTCTCTTTCTTTCCTCTTTCGACCACTTTCGACTCAGCTACGAAACAAGTTTGAAGAAAAAAGTTTGGTTTCCGGTAAGTCCCTGAATGCCTCAGCGTGTCAATAGACAGGGTACGTCAATTTAAATGAATCCGTCGCTCCCTAGGCGCAGTGAAGGCCGTGACAAATTGATGTAGGCTAGCCTATGCTTTTTCTCAAGTGTTTACGCAGTGCAAATGTGAGTGAGCCCCTTCACACTGTCTCTGTCACCAACACAGTAACCTATTGTCTAACCTTGAGAAGTAAGCTTGTCCTTTGGCACAATGAATGACGCCATAAAACCATCATCCTGAACTCATGATAAAAACACAGCACTGCAAGACCAATAAAACAGATTGTGTAAAGCATTCCTATACAGTGGGAATAAAACACGTGGAATTATTTCCTACATGTCATCCTCATTTGTTTGGACTTAATGAAAACAATTGCATAGTAATATTTAATTTTTTTAAACAACAACAATGTTATTAACATGGAACTACAGTATATAACATCCATTTTGTCAACATTTCTGAATAGTGAATCAGATGTGGTCATCACTCTGTAATAAAATAACAGGTTGTATTTAATACAATAACAAGTTGTTTGATGAATGACTTGACATTTTGTCCTTTAAAGTTCCCTGTCACGCTAACATTTTCATTCAACCTAGATTTAGCCCCTGGAGCTGTACCATTGTGGATTGGATAACTAGTGGATTAATCATAAACTCTAAGCTTGTCTCTTCTTACTTCCTGATAGGTGTGGTGGCTGTTATTGGTTAGAGGGGATCTACTGTCTGTCACAACACTGAACTATTAAAAAAACTGAGCTCCCCCTGGGCTAGGCTGCAGTTTACTCTAAATGAACCGTTCTCTTGCATAATTAATTTCTCAATGCTCATATCTTAAAATAAATAAATGCATTTCATGTGATGAAGCTGGGCGTGTGTCATACATATTATGTGAGTGTAGTGTGTGTGGGTCTGTATGTGCGCACATGCATATGTGTGTGTGTGTGTGTGTTTGCGTGCGTGCATGCATGCATACATATGTGTGTCTGCGCGCGCGTGTGTGTGTGTATATGCATGCATGCATACGTGTGTGTGTGTGTACGTGTGTGTGTGTGTGTGTATGTGTGTGTTACAGTTACATGCAGTGAGGCAGATTAGAAACTAAACTACACTGACATATAATTGAACATCACCTTATTTAGAGGAAGAGGAAGTGGTGAATGGTGCATAAGGCATGCTATCTCATTAGTGGTCCAATGTTTGCTCAATAAAGCCTGAGCACCCAAGAAGAAGACCTTGTTGGTCACCTAGCCTATTTCTACTTCTAATGAAAGGATCCTTGAGCAGGGTTCTCTCTCTTTTCCTTTTTTTCGTCCACGTTGAAGCTTCTTCCACTCTTCAACTCATGCACAGGACTTTGTCAGGACAGACTACACATCCACCTCTACTGTCTTACCAACAACCACAACCAATATACATCACAGAAAGTAGTTTCTTCGTACATGCACAATATTTAGTGGTCTCAGTGAGAGTCGTAATCAAAACAAGTCGTAAGACTTGTTTAGTGAATGCTGCATGAAGAATGAAATGTGTAATCAAAAAGGTCATCTTTATCTTCATCTGCCATCCAGGACCTATATACTAGGTGGTGTCAGAACCTATATACCAGGCGGTGTCAGGACCTATATACTAGGTGGTGTCAGGACCTATATATTAGGTGGTGTCAGGACCTATATACTAGGTGGTGTCAGGACCTATATACTAGGTGGTGTCAGGACCATATACTAGGTGGTGTCAGGACCTATATACTAGGCGGTGTCAGGACCTATATACTAGGCGGTGTCAGGACCTATATACTAGGCGGTGTCAGGACCAATATATAAGGCGGTGTCAGGACCTATATACTAGGCGGTGTCAGGACCTATATACTAGGCGGTGTCAGGACCTATATACTAGGTGGTGTCAGGACCTATATACTAGGTGGTGTCAGGACCTATATACTAGGCGGTGTCAGGACCTATATACTAGGCGGTGTCAGGACCTATATACTAGGCGGTTTCAGGGACTATATACTAGGTGGTGTCAGGACCTATATACTAGGCGGTGTCAGGCCCTATATACTAGGCGGTGTCAGGACCTATATACTAGGTGGTGTCAGGACCTATATACTAGGTGGTGTCAAGACCTATATACTAGGTGGTGTCAGGACCTATATACTAGGTGGTGTCAGGACCTATATACTAGGCGGTGTCAGGACCTATATACTAGGTGGTGTCAGGACCTATATACTGGGTGGTGTCAGGACCTATATACTAGGTGGTGTCAGGACCTATATACTAGGCGGTGTCAGGACCTATATACTAGGTGGTGTCAGGACCTATATACTAGGCGGTGTCAGGACCTATATACTAGGTGGTGTCAGGACCAATATATAAGGCGGTGTCAGGACCTATATACTAGGCGGTGTCAGGACCTATATACTAGGTGGTGTCAGGACCTATATACTAGGTGGTGTCAGGTCCTATATACTAGGCGGTGTCAGGACCTATATACTAGGTGGTGTCAGGTCCTATATACTAGGTGGTGTCAGGACCTATATACTAGGTGGTGTCAGGCGCTATATACTAGGTGGTGTCAGGCCCTATATACTAGGTGGTATCAGGACGTATATACTAGGTGGTGTCAGGACCTATATACTAGGCGGTGTCAGGACCTATATACTAGGCGGTGTCAGGACCTATATATTAGGCGGTGTCAGGACCTATATACTAGGTGGTGTCAGGACCATATACTAGGGTGGTGTCAGGTCCTATATACTAGGCGGTGTCAGGACCTATATACTAGGTGGTGTCAGGACCCTATACTAGGTGGTGTCAGGACCTATATACTAGGTGGTGTCAGGACCTATATACAAGGTGGTGTCAGGCGCTATATACTAGGTGGTGTCAGGCCCTATATACTAGGTAGTATCAGGACGTATATACTAGGTGGTGTCAGGACCTATATACTAGGCGGTGTCAGGACCTATATACTAGGTGGTGTCAGGACCTATATACTAGGTGGTGTCAGGACCATATACTAGGTGGTGTCAGGACCTATATACTAGGCGGTGTCAGGACCTATATACTAGGCGGTGTCAGGACCTATATACTAGGCGGTGTCAGGACCTACTAGGCGGTGTCAGGACCTATATACTAGGTGGTGTCAGGACCTATATACTAGGCGGTGTCAGGACCTATATACTAGGCGTGGTGTCAGGACCTATATACTAGGTGGTGTCAGGACCTATATACTAGGTGGTGTCAGGACCTATATACTAGGTGGTGTCAGGATTTCCTACAGGTGTGTCAGGCACTATATACTAGGTGGTGTCAGGCCTATATACTAGGTGGTGATCAGGACCTATATACTAGGTGGTGTCAGGACCTATATACTAGGCGGTGTCAGGACCTATATACTAGGTGGTGTCAGGACCTATATACTAGGTGGTGTCAGGACCTATATACTAGGCGGTGTCAGGACCTATATACTAGGCGGTGTCAGGACCTATATACTAGGCGGTGTCAGGCCCTATATACTAGGCGGTGTCAGGACCCATATACTAGGTGGTGTCAGGACCTATATACTAGGTGGTGTCAGGACCTATATACTAGGTGGTGTCAGGACCTATATACTAGGTGGTGTCAGGACCTATATACTAGGTGGTGTCAGGACCAATATATAAGGCGGTGTCAGGACCTATATACTAGGCGGTGTCAGGACCTATATACTAGGCGGTGTCAGGACCTATATACTAGGTGGTGTCAGGACCTATATACTAGGTGGTGTCAGGACCTATATACTAGGCGGTGTCAGGACCTATATACTAGGTGGTGTCATGACCTATATACTAGGTGGTGTCAGGACCTATAAACTAGGTGGTGTCAGGACCTATATACTAGGTGGTGTCAGGCGCTATATACTAGGTGGTGTCAGGCCCTATATACTAGGTGGTATCAGGACGTATATACTAGGTGGTGTCAGGACCTATATACTAGGTGGTGTCAGGACCCAATATACTAGGCGGTGTCAGGACCTATATACTAGGTGGTGTCAGGACCTATATACTAGGTGGTGTCAGGACCCTATATACTAGGTGGTGTCAGGACCCTATATACTAGGCGGTGTCAGGGACTATGTACTAGGTGGTATCAGGACCTATGTACTAGGTGGTGTCAGGCGCTATATACTAGGTGGTGTCAGGCCCTATATACTAGGTGGTATCAGGGACGTATATACTAGGTGGTGTCAGGACCTATATACTAGGTGGTGTCAGGACCCAATATACTAGGCGGTGTCAGGACCTATATACTAGGTGGTGTCAGGACCTATATACTAGGTGGTGTCGGGACCCAATATACTAGGCGGTGTCAGGACCTATATACTAGGTGGTGTCAGGACCTATATACTAGGTGGTGTCAGGACCTATATACTAGGTGGTGTCAGGCGCTATATACTAGGTGGTGTCAGGCCCTATATACTAGGTGGTATCAGGACGTATATACTAGGTGGTGTCAGGACCTATATACTAGGTGGTGTCAGGACCTACATACTAGGTGGTGTCAGGACCTATATACTAGGTGGTGTCAGGACCTATATGCTAGGTGGTGTCAGGACCTATATACTAGGTGGTGTCAGGACCTACAGTGGGGAAAAAAAGTATTTAGTCAGCCAACAATTGTGCAAGTTCTCCCACTTAAAAAAGATGAGAGAGGCCTGTAATTTTCATCATAGGTACACATAAACTATGACAGACAAATTGAGATTTTTTTCTCCAGAAAATCACATTGTAGGATTTTTAATGAATTTATTTGCAAATTATGGTGGAAAATAAGGATTTGGTCACCTACAAACAAGCAAGATTTCTGGCTCTCACAGACCTGTAACTTCTTCTTTAAGAGGCTCCTCTGTCCTCCACTCGTTACCTGTATTAATGGCACCTGTTTGAACTTGTTATCAGTATAAAAGACACCTGTCCACAACCTCAAACAGTCACACTCCAAACTCCACTATGGCCAAGACCAAAGAGCTGTCAAAGGACACCAGAAACAAAATTGTAGACCTGCACCAGGCTGGGAAGACTGAATCTGCAATAGGTAAGCAGCTTGGTTTGAAGAAATCAACTGTGGGAGCAATTATTAGGAAATGGAAGACATACAAGACCACTGATAATCTCCCTCGATCTGGGGCTCCACGCAAGATCTCACCCCGTGGGGTCAAAATGATCACAAGAACGGTGAGCAAAAATCCCAGAACCACACGGGGGGACCTAGTGAATGACCTGCAGAGAGCTGGGACCAAAGTAACAAAGCCAACCATCAGTAACACACTATGCCACCAGGGACTCAAATCCTGCAGTGCCAGACGTGTCCCCTGCTTAAGCCAGTACATGTCCAGGCCCGTCTGAAGTTTGCTAGAGTGCATTTGGATGATCCAGAAGAGGATTGGGAGAATGTCATATGGTCAGATGAAACCAAAATATAACTTTTTGGTAAAAACTCAACTCGTCGTGTTTGGAGGACAAAGAATGCTGAGTTGCATCCAAAGAACACCATACCTACTGTGAAGCATGGGGGTGGAAACATCATGCTTTGGGGCTGCTTTTCTGCAAAGGGACCAGGACGACGATCCGTGTAAAGGAAAGAATGAATGGGGCCATGTATCGTGAGATTTTGAGTGAAAAACCTCCTTCCATCAGCAAGGGCATTGAAGATGAAACGTGGCTGGGTCTTTCAGCATGACAATGATCCCAAACACACCGCCTGGGCAACGAAGGAGTGGCTTCGTAAGAAGCATTTCAAGGTCCTGGAGTGGCCTAGCCAGTCTCCAGATCTCAACCCCATAGAAAATCTTTGGAGGGAGTTGAAAATCTGTGTTGCCAGCAACAGCCCCAAAACATCACTGCTCTAGAGGAGATCTGCATGGAGGAATGGGCCAAAATACCAGCAACAGTGTGTGAAAACCTTGTGAAGACTTACAGAAAACGTTTGACCTGTGTCATTGCCAACAAAGGGTATATAACAAAGTATTGAGAAACTTTTGTTATTGACCAAATACTTATTTTCCACCATAATTTGCTAATAAATTCATTACAAATCCTACAATGTGATTTTCTGGATTTTTTTTCTCATTTTGTCTGTCATAGTTGACGTGTACCTATGATGAAAATTACAGGCCTCTCTCATCTTTTTTTAAGTGGGAGAACTTGCACAATTGGTGGCTGACTAAATACTTTTTTCCCCCACTGTATATACTAGGTGGTGTCATGACCTATATACTAGGTGGTGTCAGGCCCCATATACTAGGTAGTATCAGGACGTATATACTAGGTGGTGTCAGGACCATATACTAGGCGGTGTCAGGACCTATATACTAGGTGATGTCAGGACCTATATACTAGGTGGTGTCAGGACCTATATACTAGGTGGTGTCAGGACCTATATACTAGGCGGTGTCAGGACCTATATACTAGGCGGTGTCAGGACCTATATACTAGGCGGTGTCAGGACCTATATACTAGGTGGTGTCAGGACCTATATACTAGGTGATGTCAGGACCTATATACTAGGCGGTGTCAGGACCTATATACTAGGTGGTGTCAGGACCTATATACTAGGTGGTGTCAGGACCTATATACTAGGTGGTGTCAGGCACTATATACTAGGTGGTGTCAGGCCCTATATACTAGGTGGTATCAGGACCTATATACTAGGTGGTGTCAGGACCTATATGCTAGGCGGTGTCAGGACCTATATACTAGGTGGTGTCAGGACCTATATACTAGGTGGTGTCAGACCTATATACTAGGTGGTGTCAGGACCTATATACTAGGGCGGTGTCAGGACCTATATACTAGGCGGTGTCAGGACCTATATACTAGGCGGTGTCTGGCCCTATATACTAGGCGGTGTCAGGACCCATATACTAGGTGGTGTCAGGACCTATATACTAGGTGGTGTCAGGACCTATATACTAGGTGGTGTCAGGACCTATATACTAGGTGGTGTCAGGACCTATATACTAGGCGGTGTCAGGACCTATATACTAGGTGGTGTCAGGACCTATATACTAGGTGGTGTCAGGACCTATATACTAGGGCGGTGTCAGGACCTATATACTAGGCGGTGTCAGGACCTATATACTAGGTGGTGTCAGGACCTATATACTAGGCGGTGTCAGGACCTATATACTAGGTGGTGTCAGGACCAATATATAAGGCGGTGTCAGGACCTATATACTAGGCGGTGTCAGGACCTATATACTAGGCGGTGTCAGGACCTATATACTAGGTGGTGTCAGGACCTATATACTAGGTGGTGTCAGGACCTATATACTAGGGTGTGTCAGGACCTATATACTAGGTGGTGTCAGGACCTATATACTAGGTGGTGTCAGACCTATATACTAGGTGGTGTCAGGACCTATACTAGGTGGTGTCAGGCGCTATATACTAGGTGGTGTCAGGCCCTATATACTAGGTGGTATCAGGACGTATATACTAGGTGGTGTCAGGACCTATATACTAGGTGGTGTCAGGACCCAATATACTAGGCGGTGTCAGGACCTATATACTAGGTGGTGTCAGGACCTATATACTAGGTGGTGTCAGGACCCTATATACTAGGTGGTGTCAGGACCCTATATACTAGGCGGTGTCAGGGACTATGCACTAGGTGGTATCAGGACCTATGTACTAGGTGGTGTCAGGCGCTATATACTAGGTGGTGTCAGGCCCTATATACTAGGTGGTATCAGGACGTATATACTAGGTGGTGTCAGGACCTATATACTAGGTGGTGTCAGGACCCAATATACTAGGCGGTGTCAGGACCTATATACTAGGTGGTGTCAGGATCTATATACTAGGGTGGTGTCAGGACCCAATATACTAGGGCGGTGTCAGGACCTATATACTAGGTGGTGTCAGGGACCTATATACTAGGTGGTGTCAGGACCTATATACTAGGTGGTGTCAGGCGCTATATACTAGGTGGTGTCAGCCCCTATATACTAGGTGGTATCAGGACGTATATACTAGGTGGTGTCAGGACCTATATACTAGGGTGGTGTCAGGACCTACATACTAGGTGGGTGTCAGGACCTATATACTAGGTGGTGTCAGGACCTATATACTAGGTGGTGTCAGGACCTATATACTAGGTGGTGTCAGGACCTACAGTGGGGAAAAAAAGTATTTAGTCAGCCAACAATTGTGCAAGTTCTCCCACTTAAAAAGATGAGAGAGGCCTGTAATTTTCATCATAGGTACACGTAAACTATGACAGACAAATTGAGATTTTTTTTTCTCCAGAAAAACACATTGTAGGATTTTAATGAATTTATTTGCAAATTATGGTAGGAAAATAAGATTTGGTCACCTACAAACAAAGCAAGATTTCTGGCTCTCACAGACCTGTAACTTCTTCTTTAAGAGGCTCCTCTGTCCTCCACTCGTTACCTGTATTAATGGCACCTGTTTGAACTTGTTATCAGTATAAAGACACCTGTCCACAACCTCAAACAGTCACACTCCAAACTCCACTATGGCCAAGACCAAAGAGCTGTCAAAGGACACCAGAAACAAAATTGTAGACCTGCACCAGGCTGGGAGACTGAATCTGCAATAGGTAAGCAGCTTGGTTTGAAGAAATCAACTGTGGGAGCAATTATTAGGAAATGGAAGACATACAAGACCACTGATAATCTCCCTCGATCTGGGGGCTCACGCAAGATCTCACCCGTGGGGTCAAAATGATCACAAGAACGGTGAGCAAAAATCCCAGAACCACACGGGGGGACCTAGTGAATGACCTGCAAGAGCTGGGACCAAAGTAACAAAGCCAACCATCAGTAACACACTATGCCACCAGGGACTCAAATCCTGCAGTGCCAGACGTGTCCCCCTGCTTAAGCCAGTACATGTCCAGGCCCGTCTGAAGTTTGCTAGAGTGCATTTGGATGATCCAGAAGAGGATTGGGAGAATGTCATATGGTCAGATGAAACCAAAATATAACTTTTTTGGTAAAAACTCAACTGTCGTGTTTGGAGGACAAAGAATGCTGAGTTGCATCCAAAGAACACCATACCTACTGTGAAGCATGGGGGTGGAAACATCATGCTTTGGGGGCTGCTTTTCTGCCGAAAGGGACCAGGACGACTGATCCGTGTAAAGGAAAGAATGAATGGGGCCATGTATCGTGAGATTTTGAGTGAAAACCTCCTTCCATCAGCAAGGGCATTGAAGATGAAACGTGGCTGGGTCTTTCAGCATGACAATGATCCCAAACACACCGCCTGGGCAACGAAGGAGTGGCTTCGTAAGAGAGCATTTCAAGGTCCTGGAGTGGCCTAGCCAGTCTCCAGATCTCAACCCCATAGAAAATCTTTGGAGGGAGTTGAAAATCTGTGTTGCCAGCAACAGCCCCAAAACATCACTGCTCTAGAGGAGATCTGCATGGAGGAATGGGCCAAAATACCAGCAACAGTGTGTGAAAACCTTGTGAAGACTTACAGAAAACGTTTGACCTGTGTCATTGCCAACAAAGGGTATATAACAAAGTATTGAGAAACTTTTTGTTATTGACCAAATACTTATTTTCCACCATAATTTGCTAATAAATTCATTACAAATCCTACAATGTGATTTTCTGGATTTTTTTTTCTCATTTTGTCTGTCATAGTTGACGTGTACCTATGATGAAAATTACAGGCCTCTCTCATCTTTTTAAGTGGGAGAACTTGCACAATTGGTGGCTGACTAAATACTTTTTCCCCCCACTGTATATACTAGGTGGTGTCATGACCTATATACTAGGTGGTGTCAGGACTTATATACTAGGTGGTGTCAGGCCCTATATACTAGGTGGTGTCAGGCCCTATATACTAGGTGGTGTCAGGACCTATATACTAGGTGGTGTCAGGACCTATATACTAGCCGGGCGGTCAGGGACCTATATACTAGAGCGGTGTCAGGACCTATATACTAGGTGGTGTCAGTACCTATATACTAGGGGGGTTGTCAGGACCTATATACTAGGTGGTGTCAGGACCTATATACTAGGCGGTGTCAGGACCAATATACTAGGCGGTGTCAGGACCTATATACTATGCGGTGTCAGGACCCATATATACTAGGCGGTGTCAGGACCTATATACTAGGCGTGTGTCAGGCCCTATATACTAGGCGGTGTCAGGACCTATATACTAGGCGGTGTCAGGACCTATATACTAGGCGGTGTCAGGACCTATATACTAGGCAGTGTCAGGCCCTATACTAGGCGGTGTCAGGACCTATATACTAGGCGGTGTCAGGACCTATATACCAGTAGGTGTCAGAGGAAGGCCCAAAACCAAGTCACCCAAGTCATAGACTGTTCTCTCTGCTACCGCATGGCAAGCGGTACCGAGCGCCAAGTCTAGGTACAAAAGGCCCCTTAACAGCTTCTACCCCCAAGCCATAAGACTGCTGAACAATTAATCAAATGTCCACCCGACTATTTGCATTGACCCCCCACCTACATGTACACTGCTGCTACTAGCTGTTTATTTATTATATATGCATAGTCACTTTACCCCCTACCTACATGACACATTACCTTGACTAACCTGTACCCCTCGCGACATTGACTCGGTACAGTACCCCTTTATATAGCCTCATTATTGTTATTTTATTGTGTTACTTTTTTATTTATTATTACTTTAGTTTATTTAGTAAATATTTTCTTAACTCTATTTTCTTAAAACTGCATGGTTAGTTAAGGGCTTGTAAGTAAGCATTTCACGTTAAGGTCTACACCTGTGATATATTCGCCGCATGTGACAAATACAATTTGATTTGATTTGATCTATGGGCCCAGACGCCTGTTAAACCTTTCCACAGTTCTACACTCAAACATTCTGCTGTGAGTCTTCCCACCTTGTGCCTGCATCAATCAATCAAT
>NW_025536962.1:0-35000 GCF_020615455.1 Coregonus clupeaformis
CTCTGGACATTAGGAAGGATGACTGGTCTTAGTGGTGTAATCCTCCTCATGATGATTAATCTCTGGACATTAGGAAGGATGACTAGTCTTAGTGGTGTAATCCCCCTCATGATGATTCATCTCTGGACATTTTCTGACAGTCACTCTGAACTAGAGCCCTCAGCCCTGAAATGTTATGTGGATAATGTCAATCAGAGGCCACTGCCTGCATTATCTGATCATCGTCCACATGGGCTACTGTCACCCAGGAGACAGGAGAGGAGAGGAGGACATGATAAGGGCAGAGCTGGTGTTGAGGGATCAGCAGAGTTATGACAGGAGAGACGTCCTGATACACTCTAGTCGTTATTAGGAGTTACGTCTGGAGATCAGTGTCCTGATACACTCTAGTCGTTATTAGGAGTTACTGCTGGAGATCAGTGTCCTGATACACTCTAGTCGTAAGTATTAGGAGTTACTGCTGGAGATCAGTGTCCTGATACACTCTAGTCGTTATTAGGAGTTACTGCTGGAGATCAGTGTCCTGATACACTCTAGTCGAGTATTAGGAGTTACTGCTGGAGATCAGTGTCCTGATACACTCTAGTCGTTATTAGGAGTTACTGCTGGAGATCAGTGTCCTGATACACTCTAGTCGTTATTAGGAGTTACTGCTGGAGATCAGTGTCCTGATACACTCTAGTCGTTATTAGGAGTTACTGCTGGAGATCAGTGTCCTGTACACTCTAGTCGTTATTAGGAGTTACTGCTGGAGATCAGTGTCCTGATACACTCTAGTCGTATTAGGAGTTACTGCTGGAGATCAGTGTCCTGATACACTCTAGTCGTTATTAGAGTTACTGCTGGAGATCAGTGTCCTGATACACTCTAGTCGTTATTAGAGTTACTGCTGAGATCAGTGTCCTGATACACTCTAGTCGTTATTAGGAGTTACTGCTGGAGATCAGTGTCCTGATACACTCTAGTCAGTTATTAGGAGTTACTGCTGGAGATCAGTGTCCTGATACACTCTAGTCGTTATTAGGAGTCACTGCTGGAGATCAGTGTCCTGATACACTCTAGTCGTTATTAGAGTTACCTGCTGGAGATCAGTGTCCTGATACACTCTAGTCGTTATTAGGAGTTACTGCTGGAGATCAGTGTCCTGATACACTCTAGTCGTATTAGGAGTTACTGCTGGAGATCAGTGTCCTGATACACTCTAGTCGTTATTAGGAGTTACTGCTGGAGATCAGTGTCCTGATACACTCTAGTCGTTATTAGGAGTTACTGCTGGAGATCAGTGTCCTGATACACTCTAGTCGTTATTAGGAGTTACTGCTGGAGATCAGTGTCCTGATACACTCTGAGTCGTTATTAGGAGTTACTGCTGAGATCAGTGTCCTGATACACTCTAGTCGTTATTAGGAGTTACTGCTGGAGATCAGTGTCCTGATACACTCTGCGTCGTTATTAGGAGTTACTGCTGGAGATCAGTGTCCTGATACACTCTAGTCGTTATTAGGAGTTACTGCTGGAGATCAGTGTCCTGATACACTCTCGTCGTTATTAGGAGTTACTGCTGGAGATCAGTGTCCTGATACACTCTAGTCGTTATTAGGAGTTACTGCTGGAGATCAGTGTCCTGATACACTCTAGTCGTTATTAGGAGTTACTGCTGGAGATCAGTGTCCTGATACACTCTAGTCGTTATTAGAGTTACTGCTGGAGATCAGTGTCCTGATACACTCTAGTCGTTATTAGGAGTTACTGCTGGAGATCAGTGTCCTGATACACCTCTAGTCGTTATTAGGAGTTACTGCTGGAGATCAGTGTCCTGATACACTCTAGTCGTTATTAGGAGTTACTGCTGGAGATCATGTCCTGATACACTCTAGTCGTTATTAGGAGTTACTGCTGGAGATCAGTGTCCTGATACACTCTAGTCGTTATTAGGAGTTACTGCTGGAGATCAGTGTCCTGATACACTCTAGTCGTTATTAGGAGTTACTGCTGGAGATCAGTGTCCTGATACACTCTAGTCGTTATTAGGAGTTACTGCTGGAGATCAGTGTCCTGATACACTCTAGTCGTTATTAGGAGTTACTGCTGGAGATCAGTGTTCTGATACACTCTAGTCGTTAATAGGAGTTACTGCTGGAGATCAGTGTCCTGATACACTCTAGTCGTTATTAGGAGTTACTGCTGGAGATCAGTGTCCTGATACACTCTAGTCGTTATTAGGAGTTACTGCTGGAGATCAGTGTCCTGATACACTCTAGTCGTATTAGAGTTACTGCTGGAGATCAGTGTCCTGATACACTCTAGTGTATTAGGAGTTACTGTGAGAGATCAGTGTCCTGATACACTCTCGTCGTTATTAGGAGTTACTGCTGGAGATCAGTGTCCTGATACACTCTCGTCGTTATTAGGAGTTACTGCTGGAGATCAGTGTCCTGATACACTCTCGTCGTTATTAGGAGTTACTGCTGGAGATCAGTGTCCTGATACACTCTCGTCGTTATTAGGAGTTACTGCTGAGATCAGTGTCCTGATACACTCTAGTCGTTATTAGGAGTTACTGCTGGAGATCAGTGTCCTGATACACTCTAGTCGTTATTAGGAGTTACTGCTGGAGATCAGTGTCCTGATACACTCTAGTCGTTATTAGGAGTTACTGCTGGAGATCAGTGTCCTGATACACTCTAGTCGTTATTAGGAGTTACTGCTGGAGATCAGTGTCCTGATACACTCTGAGTCGTTATTAGGAGTTACTGCTGGAGATCAGTGTCCTGATACACTCTAGTCAGTTATTAGGAGTTACTGCTGGAGATCAGTGTCCTGATACACTCTAGTCGTTATTAGGAGTTACTGCTGGAGATCAGTGTCCTGATACACTCTAGTCTTATTAGGAGTTACTGCTGGAGATCACGTGTCCTGATACACTCTAGTCGTTATTAGGAGTTTCTGCTGAGATCAGTGTCCTGATACACTCTAGTCGTTATTAGGAGTTACTGCTGGGAGATCAGTGTCCTGATACACTCTAGTCGTTATTAGGAGTTACTGCTGGAGATCAGTGTCCTGATACACTCTAGTCGTTATTAGGAGTTACTGCTGGAGATCAGTGTCCTGATACACTCTAGTCGTTATTAGGAGTTACTGCAGGAGATCAGTGTCCTGATACACTCTAGTCGTTATTAGGAGTTACTGCTGGAGATCAGTGTCCTGATACACTCTAGTCGTTATTAGGAGTTACTGCAGGAGATCAGTGTCCTGATACACTCTAGTCAAAGTTATTAGGAGTTACTGCTGGAGATCAGTGTCCTGATACACTCTAGTCGATATTAGGAGTTACTGCTGAGATCAGTGTCCTGATACACTCTAGTGATATTAGGAGTTACTGCTGGAGTCAAATAAGCCACATGAATGTGTACAAGCATGACACACACACACATTACGCGTTCAGTTCATGTATTGCTCAAGTTCTCTGAACAGCATACAGATACTAGAATACTATAGATAACGCAGTGAAGTCAAGGAAAACAAAGGACCTTGTAGTTTTCTTTATTGCCAATCTTTTTGGGGGAAGCCTGGTTGTGTAGCCTATTGATATAGACTGTGGTGTGTAGTACCTGGATCATAATCTTATGCTAATTAGCGTATTTGTTCTTAGGTGTTTAGCTCCTCACCCTGTTATAAGATCCATATTTATTTACGCCTTATTTGTCTCTGTGTAGTAAGCCTAGCACGCCACCACCGCCACCATTTTGCGCTTAAATATATATAGTTTTTTGGGTCACATTTAGCTCTAGGCGGTGGCTGTGTGGTCGTCGTCCCAACGGAAGGGGAGGAAGCATAAATCCGCTTTGTGGGAAGTGACATTTCCCCTGCTCGCCTCGCTAAAACTAATTTCAAATCATGCCATTACTCCTCTGCTGATTTTTAGCAGCATCCATTTGGAAGTGCAGATGCATTGTGTGTGTGTGTGTGTGTGTGTGTGTGTGTGTGTGTGTGTGTGTGTGTGTGTGTGTGTGTGTGTGTGTGTGTGTGTGTGTGTGTGTGTGTGTGTGTGTGTGTGTGGTACAGTGCCTTCTGAAAGTTTTAAAACCCCTTGACTTATTCCACATTTTGTGTTTCAGCCTGAATTCAAAATAGATTAAATTGATTTTTTTCTCACCCATCTACACACAGTACCCCATAATGACCAAGTGAAAACATGTTTTTAGAAATGTTAGCGAAATGTATTGAAAATGAAATACAGAAATATCTCATTTACATAAGTATTCACACCCCTGAGTCAATACTTTGTAGAATCACCTTTGGCAGCCGATTACAGCTGTGAGTCTTTCTGGGTAAGTCTCTAAGAGCAACATTTGTGCAACATTTGCCTATTATTATTTTCAAATTCAATTCTTCCACCTTGCCGTAGATTTTCAAGTAGATTTAAGTCAAAACTGTAACTTGGCCACTCAGGAACATTCACTGTGTTCTTGGTAAGCAACTCCAGTGTAGATTTGGCCTTGTGTTTTAGGTTATTGTCCTGCTGAAAGGTGAATTCATCTCACAGTGTGTCACAATCCGGGTTAGAACTCCGGTCTCAGAAGGTAGAGGCTGGGGGGTACACCCTTAGCCAGAGAGGAGATGTTGTAGGACCCAAATGAAACACCAAGGCAATACCCAGGCAAGTAGATTTAATGTTCCAAAACAGGAGGCAAAACAAAACAACTCCACGAGGGGGAGAAAACAAACTAAAGATAACTTCAAAACTTACTAGGACAGACACGGTGAGACAAAGCAGGAGACACACAGTCAGGACGCTAAAAACCAAGTGAGAAACAAGGGGAAAACACACAGCTAAAATACACAAGGGGAAACAAGGCACAGGTGACCTGGATAAGCTTAATTAGGACACATGAGGAAGAACTAAGGCAAAGGGGGAACACAGCTGACCTCTAGAGGCCAGGAGACAAACAGGGGAAGCAGGAAGCTGACAGGACCCCTCCTCTAGGAACGACTCTGACGTTCTTCCAGAAACCCCGGCCCCAGGGTGCGAAAATCTCGGATCAACCCTGGGTCCAGGATGTCCCTGGCTGGAACCCAGGAGCGCTCCTCTGGCCCGTGAGCCCTCCCAGTCCACCAGATACTGCAGAGAGTTCTGGACCCTCCGGGAGTCCAGTATCCGGCGGGACTGTGTAGGCTGGCTGGGTGTCTATGATCCTGGGAGGTGGCGGGGGTCTGTGTGGGGGGGCAAAAGGAGAAGACAAGACAGGTTTAAGGAGTGAAACATGGAAAGTGGGGTTAACTCTAAGGGAGCGAGGCAGAACTAAACGATACGAAACAGGGTTAACCTTTCTAGCAATGCGGGAAAGGGCCGATGTATCTCTGGGAAAGCTTCTTGGATTCGACCCGGAGGGGCAAGTTCTTAGTGGCCAACCAAACTCTCTGACCAGCTCGGAAACTAGGGGCCGTCCGGCGGTGGCGATTAGCCTGACTTTGGTATCTCTGGGAGGTCCGAAGGAGGGTACACCTGGCCTTCTTCCAGGTCCGCCTACAGCGTTGGACAAAGCGCTGGGCCGAGGGAACACCAACTTGCGCCTCTTCCTCTGGAAATAATGGAGGGTTGTAACCGAACTGGCATTCGAAGGGGGACAATCCGGTGGCTGAGGACTGAGAGGTGTTGTGGGCATATTCAGCCCAAATGATATAGGTGGCCCAAGACGTGGGATTACTGGCCGCCATACACCGCAGGGTGGTCTCCAGATCCTGATTAATCCGTTCCGTTTGGCCATTAGACTCTGGATGGAATCCTGACGATAGGCTGGCTGTGGCCCCCAATAAGCCTGCAGAAGGCCCCCCAAAACCGGGACGAGAATTGGGGACCTCGGTCAGAGACCACGTCCAGGGGAATGCCAAATATCCGGAAGACATGGTTCATGAGGAGCTCAGCAGTCTCCTTTAGCCGAGGGCAGCTTGGGCAGGGGAATAAACTGGGCAGCCTTAGAGAAACGGGCTCTACCACCACAAGGATGACGGTGTTGCCCTGGGATAGAGGAAGTCCCGTAACAAAGTCCAGAGAAAGGTGTGACCATGGCTTTCGAGGAACAGGTAAGGGATGGAGCAGTCCCTTGGGGTCGCTGGCGTGTCGACTTTCCCTGGTTGCACACAGGGCAGGCCTCAACATAGACCTGCACGTCTTCTTGATGGACGGCCACCAAAACCGCCGTCGGAGGAACTCCAGTGTGCGAGCACTGCCAGGATGGCATGTCAAGGGCGACTCATGACCCCACTGCAAGACGCGGCCCGAACCGAGAGAGGAACGTACAGGCGACCGGCAGGACCACCGCCTGGATCGGGCTCATGGGCAAGAGCTTCTCGACCCTCTTTTCTAGTTCCCACTGAAGAGGTGCGACGCATCCCTAGACCTCGGAATAATCGGTGCCAAGGGCTTTCTCTTGTACCTCGGGGAAAATAGACTCGAGACAGAGCATCCGGCTTGACGTTCTTGGTGCCAGGTCGGTAAGTCAGGAGGAACTGGAATCGATTAAAGAAAAGGGACCATCGTGGTTGCCGAGGGGTTCATCCGCTTAGCCTGTTGGAGATATTCCAGGTTCTTGTGGTCTGTGAGAACCTGGAAAGGGGTGTTGAGCCCCCTCAAGCCAATGGCGCCACTCTTCCAAGGCCAGTTTTACCGCGAAGCAACTCTAGATCCCCCACGTGGTAGTTGCGCTCGGCCTCAGACAGGCGGCGAGACATGAAGGCACAAGGGTGTAATCTCCCATCCGCACCCCTCTGTGACAGGACGGCTCCCACCCCCACCTCTGAGGCGTCCACCTCCACCACGAAAGGTCTCTCTGGGTCAGGGGTCACCAGAATCGGAGCAGAAGTGAAGCGGCGCTTGAGATCCTCGAAGGCCCCTGCTGCTTCCGGACCCCAGTGAATCTTGGTCCCTCCTCCCTTGGTAAGCGTCGTCAAGGGGGCTACCACCGAGCTGAAATTCTTGATGAACTTCCGATAGAAGTTAGAAAAGCCAATGAACCGTTGAACCTCCTTGACCGTGGCAGGTGTGGGCCAATCGTGGACCGCCTTGACCTTCTTGGGATCCATCTCTAGGTGCCCGGGAGTGACAATAAACCCGAGAAACTGAGTCTGAGAAACATGAAATTCACACTTCTCAGGCTTAACGTAGAGGTGATTGTCAAGGAGCCTCTGGAGAACCCGGCTAACATGCCCCTCATGTTCCTTCAGTGACCTCGAGAAGATGAGGATATCGTCCAGGTACACGAAGACGAACAGATTAAGCATATCCCGGAGAACATCATTAATCAGGGCTTGGAATACTGCGGGGGGCATTGGTGAGCCCGAACGGCATCACCCGATATTCATAGTGTCCCGTGGGCGTGTTGAACGCCGTCTTCCATTCGTCTCCTGGCCGGATCCGCACGAGATGGTAAGCATTGCGGAGATCCAGCTTAGTAAAAATGGAAGCCCCTTGAAGCAGCTCAAAAGCAGTGGCCATGAGAGGAAGAGGGTATCGATTCCGAACCGTGATCTTGTTGAGTCCCGGTAATCAATACAAGGCCTCAGACCCCGTCTTTCTTTTTCAACAAAAAGGAGCCCGCCCCAGCCGGGAAGTAGAGGCATAGATGAGGCCGGCTGCCAAGGACTCCTTAATGTAGGTGTCCATAGCTGCGTGCTCGGGGGAGGACAAGGAAAAGATCCGACCTCTAGGAGGGCAGCACCCAGGGAGTAGATCAATGGCACAGTCATAAGTGCGATGAGGCGGTAAGGCAGTAGCCCGGGCCTTGCTGAACACCGCCTTGAACCGATGGTAAACACTGGGGACTCGGGAGACGTCAACAGACTCTTGAAACTGGGTACTAGGGGCTGAGGAACTCTGAAGCATGCAGGTGAGTTGGCAAGTGGGACCCCAGCTAAGAATGGTGCCAGTAGGCCAGTCGATCTGGGGATTATGTCTGCATAGCCAAGGGTGACCCAGGATAATAGGATACTCGGGAGAGTCAATGAGATAGAAGGTCTCCTCCTGCTGGTGTTGAGAGATGGTAAGTCGCAGGGGACTGAGTCGCCTCAGTAACTTTTCCTGGTTCCAGAGGTCTGCCATCTAAGGCTGTAACTGCCTGGGGTTGAGGAAGTAGTTGGGTAGGGATCTTAAGTTCCTTAGCCAAGGTTACATCCATAAAATCACCTGCGGCACCGGAATCGATCATAGCCTGGACCCGATGCTGGTGGCCCTCCCAGGACAGAGTGGCTGGAATAGCTAGGACCGCGTTAGTAGGAGGAGCCTAATTTTCCCCATCACAACCCCTCCTGTAGCTGGGGCGGGGACAGGCGTTTCCCGAAAGCTCGGGGGCAAGTGGAGCGGAAGTGGCCGGCAACCCCGCGAGTAGAGGCACCGACGCTCCCTCATGCGACGTTCCCTTTCGTTGGAAGAAAGCCTGGAACGGCCTAACTGCATGCTCTCCGGGGAATCCTGGGGCAGTTCAGGAGCCGGGGCAGCTCTGAATGACGGAGTCCAAACAGGAGAAACAGAGCTGCTCAGAGGAACTTGGGACTGAGACACCTGACGGCGAGCCGTTCTCCGCTCTCTTAGACGATTGTCCAGGCGGATGGCCAAGGCTATGAGGGACTCGAGATCTTCAGCTGGTTCACGGGTGGCTAACTCATCTTGAAGGGGCTCAGATAACCCTCCTGAAAGCAGACCCTCAGCGCTTCATCATTCCATCCGCTCCTTGCTGCTATGGTTCGAACTCAATGGCAAAATCTGCCGTGCTTCGGGGCCCTGACGGAGAGACAGTAGGCGCTTGGAAGCCTCCCGCCCACTGACAGGATGATCGAACACCCGCTTGAACTCTTCTACAAATGCAGCGTGGGAGTCACAACAGGCCTCCTGGGACTGCCACACCGCAGAGGCCCAGGCGAGCGCCTTGTCTGAAAGAAGGGTAATGAGGTAGGCAATCTTGGAAACGGTCTGTGGGAAAACTTGAGGGTTGGAGCTCGAAGGTGAGGGAGCATTGGGTGAGGAAACCCCTGGCAAGAGCTTGGATCCCCAGAAAAGGGGCTTGGGAGGTGGTAGTCGGGGCTCCGCCAACCGAGAAGGCCTGTCGTCACTGGGAGGTGACCGGGGGAAGGGGGGAGGACCAAGGAGGCGTTCAAAGAGCTGGTGAAGGGAACTCATCATTTCGGCCAGGAGTTGAGAATGTCTAGCCATCAGCTCCTCTTGTCGGCTGAGAACGGCTTCATGGCGCTGGAAAGAAGCCTCATGTCGAATGATCACCGCCAACAGGTCCTGGGAACTGAGTGTTTCTGGGTCCATGATTGACTTGGTTATTCTGTCCCAATCCGGGTTAGAACTCCGGTCTCAGAAGGGTAGAGCTGGGGGTACTACCCTTAGCCACAGAGGAGATGTTGTAGGACCCAAATGAAACACCCAAGGCAATACCCAGGCAAGTAGATTTAATGTTCCAAAACAGGAGGCAAAACAAAACAACTCCACGAGGGAGAAAAAACAAACTAAAGATAACTTCAAAAAGCTTACTAGGACAGACACGGTGAGACAAAGCAGAGAGACACAGTCAGGACGCAAAACCAAGTGAGAAACAAGGGGAAAACACACAGCTAAAATACACAAGGGGAAACAAGGCACAGGTGACCTGGATAAGCTAATTAGGACACATGAGGAAGAACTAAGGCAAAGGGGAACACAGCTGACCTCTAGAGGCCAGGAGACAAACAGGGGAAGCAGGAAGCTGACACAGTGTCTGGTGGAAAGCAGACAGAACCAGGTTTTCCTCTAGGATTTAATTTTTTATCCTGAAAAACTCTCCAGTCCTTAACGATTACAAGCATACCCATAATATGATGCAGCCACCACTATGCTTGAAAATATGGCGAGTGGTACTCAGAGATGTGTTGTATTGGATTTGCCCCAAACATAACACTTTGTATTCAGCACAAAACATTTAATTGCTTTGCCACATTTCTTTGCAGGAATACTTTAGTGCCTTGTTGCAAACAGGATGCATGTTTTGGATTTTTTTTTTTTTTTAAAGGCTTCCTTCTTTTCACTCTGTCATTTTGGTTAGTATTGTCGTGTAACTACAATGTTGTTGATCCATCCTCAGTTTTCTCCTATCACAGCCATTAATCTGTAACTGTTTTAAAGTCACCATTGGCCTCATGGTGAAATCTCTGAGCGGTTTCCTTCCACTCCGGCAACTGAATCAAGAAGGACGCCTGTATCTTTGTAGTGACTGGGTGTATTGATACACCATCCAAAGTGTAATTAATAACTTCACCATGTTCAAAGGGATATTCAATGTCTGCTTTTTTTCATTTATTCCCCATCTACCAATAGGTGCCCTTCTTTGTGAGGCATTGGAAAACCTCCCTGGTCTATGTGGTTGAATCTGTGTTTGAAATTCACTGCTCAACCGAGGGACCTTACATATAATTGTATGTGTGGAGTACAGAGAAGAGGTAGTCATTCAAAAATCATGTTAAACACTGTTATTGCAGTCCATGCAACTTATTATCTGACTTGTTAAGCAATTTATACTCCTGAATGTATTTAGGCTTGCCATAACAAAGGGGTTGAATACTTATTGACTCAAGACATTTCAGCTTTTAATTTTGAATTAATTTGTAAACATTTTGAAAAACATAATTCTACTTTGACATTATGGGGTATTGTGTGTAGGCCAGTGTACATTTTTCCAATTTAATCCATTCTAAATTCAGGCTGTAACACAACAAAATGTGGAAAAAGTCAAGAGTGTGAATACTTTCTGAAGGCACTGTATGAATGGCAGGCGTATGTAGTTAGGAGCAATGTTATGGTGGCATTTTTATTAAGAGCAGGTTAGAAAAGAGGCAGGTGATGCAAATGAAAAACCATGGATACAATATGGAGGAGATGGAATGAGTTCTGTTCCATGGAGCAAGCTCGGCTTTGTTATGCAATAAAGTCTAATTCTTGGATTCACAAGCTCTGGTGTCTTGAGAGATGTTTTAGAGTTGATTAATTATTAGTCAAATATTTCTACGACACCATCAACTGTGGGGAGAAACCTTTACAGATAACCAAGGTGTGTGCCACTCGTTGGCTCTCCATTGAACCAGCGGATTTCACGCATTTTGGACCAGTGGGAGGAGCTTAGGCTGCATTTTGCAGTCACCAAGTCCAGTGAACACTGCTACATTGCTGTGGTTTTATACTCCATGTACAGTGATCCTCAAAACATATTGTATTTTGAAGTCAGTGCTGGGTGAGGTACAGTTGGCCATCAAGGCTTTTGAGGGAGAGCAAGTAGAACCTTTTAAGCTACTTGACAGCTTGGTTAAGCCTGATCAAGTCTGTGTGCAGCAGGGTGCTGAATCCACTGGCAAATGTTGATGTACTCAAAGGGTCAATAGATGGATACATCAGTCCCAAACCAGTACCATGAGTTACCTTTTTGAGTCAAAGGCAGCTGAGCTCCACCTTCCGCCTGAGGATGAAAACAATGTCCGAAAGCGGTGTAGCCTTCTCCCTCACTAATGAGTTGAGGGTGAGACTGCCGGACAACATCGAAGCATTGTAATACATGTCAGTTTTCAATGTGGAGGAAACTCTAAAGCACAATAAGAGCCCTGGAGAAATATAAAAAAATAGCCAAGCTCCTTGCAGAGATAGACAATGGAATGAGACAACTTCTGGATGCAGCTGATATCAACCCGTTTCAAGAACTTGCCATGGCTGCTGTGTCTGTGTTGTCCTTGCCACACTGGAATGCTGAAGTCGAGAGAGTATTCAGCCAGATGAGTGTGGTAAAAGCAAACTTAGAAATCGGATGTCCTTGCAGACCCTTAACTCCATCCTGACCAAATGACGATGACCCACTCTTTCTGTGAGCTAGCACAGCCTGTGTGTGTGGGGGGGTCTGAAAAAAATATACAATTAACCCTAAATTAGGGCCAGACTAGTTACCATCATTTTCTCCCATTGCCATTGACAGTTTTTTATTTTGTCTATTTTTGGTCCATTTTGATTGTTAATGTAGATTTGTATACCTTTTTTTGTTTTATGTTATGGTTAAAAATGTTAATGTTTTACTGTGACTTGTTGTAGGCTCCTAAGTGGACCATAAGGTTAAAAAACCAAACCAAACTTAAGAAAACTAAACTAAAAAAATAAAATAAAAATAGGTAACTCTGTCAGCTCAGTGTGATCAACCTTTGGTGCTGAAGGGTCTCTCTGCAACTGCTATAGACTCTCTCCTCCCGTAATACTGAGTAGTAGAGTGGAGGGAGGGAGGGAGGGAGGGAGAGGGAGGGGAGAGAGAGAGAGAGAGAGAGAGAGAGAGAGAGAGAGAGAGAGAGAGAGACAGAGAGAGAGAGAGAGAGAGAGAGAGAGAGAGAGAGAGAGACAGAGAGAGAGAGAGAGAGAGAGAAGAGAGAGAGAGAGAGAGAGAGAGAGAGAGAGAGAGAGAGAGAGAGAGAGTTTCCTTCAGCCTTGTGAACTGTTAGTAGTGGTTAAGCTAAGCAGGGGAAGAGTGACTTGAGTTCTATAAGGAGAGATTTCTTTAAGGAATCTCTTAACCTTCCTGGATTCTGGAGGATATTCCTTAAAGATTTCTGAAGGATTTGGATATTCTGGTAGAACATTCTTGGGACTAACTGCCAAAAAGAAGGTTTCTCACAGGAATAAAAAAGATATATATTTTCTAGGGATTTTTATAGATCTATGTAAGTGACATTTTGAATGTTTCTGTTGTAAAACATGGTAATGGAAGTGACTGAAACTAAGACTGAAACTTTGGACTAGTAGGTTACTTCAGTTTTTTCCCTTCAGCACAGTCCCCCCAAAAAGATCCTTGTTAACTTGGCCTTAAAAGAACTAGGTTGATGTGATTCACATCTTCAACACTGAGGTGTTTCCTTTCTATTCTTTTGTGGCCTTTTTATTTTGTCCTTCGTTCACTCTTCCTCGTTAAGCCAAAAACAATAGTTTAACCTTCTCTGGCTCAGCTCTATTGGCTGGCGCAAACCCTCCCCTGTTTTTTTTAACAGGACTTTGAATAGCGGGTCCGGGGTACGTCCTGTTTTTCCAGTTGTCTGTTTGCTGCGTCCCAAATGGCACCCCTATTCTACGGCCCATTAGGGGCTCTGGTCAAAAGAAGTGCACTATGTTGGGAATAGGGTGCCATTTGGGATGCAGTGTTTATCTCCCCTGGCAATCTACAGGCTGGACATAACAGTTTACCATCACAGGTCAATGTCTGGGAAGGTGAACGGACCCATGGTCACAACATTATGATGGGCATGTGACTTAGACTGCTGTGGACACACACTCAATACAAAGGTTTTTGCCATCATTATGAGGACTATTGAATTATATTAAAAAAACGCTGTTTTGCTGTTGTTCTCCACTTAATGTAGGTCACTCCAGTGACTTAAATTGTATTAAGAATTTGTACTGAGACTGCAAAAAGTATTTGTTATGCTGTTAGAAAAATGTGTTATTACGCAAGGAAGGATGACTGGTTTTAGTGGTGTAATCCCCCTCATGATGATTAATCTCTGGACATTAGGAAGGATGACTGGTTTTAGTGGTGTAATCCCCCTCATGATGATTCATCTCTGGACATTAGGAAGGATGACTGGTTTTAGTGGTGTAATCCTCCTCATGATGATTAATCTCTAGACATTAGGAAGGATGACTGGTCTTAGTGGTGTAATCCCCCTCATGATGATTAATCTCTGGACATTAGGAAGGATGACTGGTCTTAGTGGTGTAATCCCCCTCATGATGATTAATCTCTGGACATTAGGAAGGATGACTGGTTTTAGTGGTGTAATCCTCTCATGATGATTAATCTCTGGACATTAGGAAGGATGACTGGTTTTAGTGGTGTAATCCCCTCTCATGATGATTAATCTCTGGACATTAGGAAGGATGACTGGTTTTAGTGGTGTAATCCCCCTCATGATGATTAATCTCTGGACATTAGGAAGGATGACTGGTTTTAGTGGTGTAATCCTCCTCATGATGATTAATCTCTGGACATTAGGAAGGATGACTGGTTTTAGTGGTGTAATCCTCCTCATGATGATTAATCTCTGGACATTGGAAGGATGACTGGTCTTAGTGGTGTAATCCCCCTCATGATGATTAATCTCTGGACATTAGGAAGGATGACTGGTTTTAGTGGTGTAATCCTCCTCATGATGATTAATCTCTAGACATTAGGAAGGATGACTGGTCTTAGTGGTGTAATCCCCCTCATGATGATTCATCTCTGGACATTAGGAAGGATGACTGGTTTTAGTGGTGTAATCCCCCTCATGATGATTAATCTCTGGACATTAGGAAGGATGACTGGTTTTAGTGGTGTAATCCCCCTCATGATGATTCATCTCTGGACATTAGGAAGGATGACTGGTCTTAGTAGAGTAATCCCCCTCATGATGATTCATCTCTAGACATTAGGAAGGATGACTGGTCTTAGTAGAGTAATCCCCCTCATGATGATTCATCTCTGGACATTAGGAAGGATGACTGGTCTTAGTGGTGTAATCCCCCTCATGATGATTAATCTCTGGACATTAGGAAGGATGACTGGTCTTAGTAGAGTAATCCCCCTCATGATGATTAATCTCTGGACATTAGGAAGGATGACTGGTCTTAGTGGTGTAATCCCCTCATGATGATTCATCTCTAGACATTAGGAAGGATGACTGGTCTTAGTGGTGTAATCCCTCCCCTCATGATGATTCATCTCTGGACATTAGGAAGGATGACTGGTCTTAGTGGTGTAATCCCCCCTCATGATGATTCATCTCTAGACATTAGGAAGGATGACTGGTTTTAGTGGTGTAATCCCCCTCATGATGATTAATCTCTGGACATTAGGAAGGATGACTGGTCTTAGTGGTGTAATCCCCCTGGTGATGATTAATCTCTGGACATTAGGAAGGATGACTGGTTTTAGTGGTGTAATCCCCCTCATGATGATTAATCTCTGGACATTAGGAAGGATGACTGGTCTTAGTGGTGTAATCCACAAGATCCCACAACATAGGTGGGCAACATGGCTGCCTAAGTATGATCCACAATCAGAGACAACGATCGACAGCTGCCTCTGATTGGGAACCACACCCGGCCAACATAGATATAGAATATCTAGACCTACACATAGAACTTCACACCCTGACCAAACCAAATAAAGAAAACCGGGCTCTCAAGGCCAGGGCGTGACAGTGGTGTAATCCTCCTCATGATGATTCATCTCTAGACATTAGGAAGGATGACTGGTCTTTGTGGTGTAATCCCCCTCATGATGATTAATCTCTGGACATTAGGAAGGATGACTGGTCTTTGTGGTGTAATCCCCCTCATGATGATTAATCTCTGGACATTAGGAAGGATGACTGGTCTTAGTGGTGTAATCCCCCTCATGATGATTCATCTCTGGACATTAGGAAGGATGACTGGTTTTAGTGGTGTAATCCCCCTCATGATGATTAATCTCTGGACATTAGGAAGGATGACTGGTTTTAGTGGTGTAATCCCCCTCATGATGATTAATCTCTGGACATTAGGAAGGATGACTGGTTTTAGTGGTGTAATCCCCCTCATGATGATTCATCTCTAGACATTAGGAAGGATGACTGGTCTTAGTGGTGTAATCCCTCATGATGATTCATCTCTGGACATTAGGAAGGATGACTGGTTTTAGTGGTGTAATCCTCCTCATGATGATTCATCTCTGGACATTAGGAAGGATGACTGGTCTTAGTGGTGTAATCCCCCTCATGATGATTCATCTCTGGACATTAGGAAGGATGACTGGTCTTAGTGGTGTAACTCATGATGATTCATCTCTGGACATTAGGAAGGATGACTGGTTTTAGTGGTGTAATCCCCCTCATGATGATTAATCTCTGGACATTAGGAAGGATGACTGGTTTTAGTGGTGTAATCCTCTCATGATGATTAATCTCTGGACATTAGGAAGGATGACTGGTCTTAGTGGTGTAATCCCCCTCATGATGATTAATCTCTGGACATTAGGAAGGATGACTGGTTTTAGTGGTGTAATCCCCCTCATGATGATTAATCTCTGGACATTAGGAAGGATGACTGGTCTTAGTGGTGTAATCCCCCTCATGATGATTAATCTCTGGACATTAGGAAGGATGACTGGTCTTAGTAGAGTAATCCCCCCTCGCATGATGATTAATCTCTGGACATTAGGAAGGATGACTGGTCTTAGTGGTGTAATCCCCCTCATGATGATTAATCTCTGGACATTAGGAAGGATGACTGGTCTTAGTAGAGTAATCCCCCTCATGATGATTAATCTCTGGACATTAGGAAGGATGACTGGTCTTAGTGGTGTAATCCCCCTCATGATGATTAATCTCTGGACATTAGGAAGGATGACTGGTCTTAGTGGTGTAATCCCCCTCATGATGATTAATCTCTGGACATTAGGAAGGATGACTGGTTTTAGTGGTGTAATCCCCTCATGATGATTAATCTCTGGACATTAGGAAGGATGACTGGTCTTAGTGGTGTAATCCCCCTCATGATGATTCATCTCTGGACATTAGGAAGGATGACTGGTTTTAGTGGTGTAATCCCCCTCATGATGATTCATCTCTGGACATTAGGAAGGATGACTGGTCTTAGTGGTGTAATCCCCCTCATGATGATTCATCTCTGGACATTAGGAAGGATGACTGGTCTTAGTAGTGTAATCCCCCTCATGATGATTCATCTCTGGACATTAGGAAGGATGACTGGTCTTAGTGGTGTAATCCCCCTCATGATGATTAATCTCTGGACATTAGGAAGGATGACTGGTCTTAGTGGTGTAATCCCCCTCATGATGATTAATCTCTGGACATTAGGAAGGATGACTGGTTTTAGTGGTGTAATCCCCCTCATGATGATTAATCTCTGGACATTAGGAAGGATGACTGGTATTTGTGGTGTAATCCCCCTCATGATGATTCATCTCTAGATATTAGGAAGCATGACTGGTCTTAGTGGTGTAATCCTCCTCATGATGATTCATCTCTGGACATTAGGAAGGATGACTGGTCTTTGTGGTGTAATCCCCCTCATGATGATTAATCTCTGGACATTAGGAAGGATGACTGGTTTTAGTGGTGTAATCCCCCTCATGATGATTCATCTCTGGACATTAGGAAGGATGACTGGTCTTTGTGGTGTAATCCCCCTCATGATGATTAATCTCTGGACATTAGGAAGGATGACTGGTTTTAGTGGTGTAATCCCCCTCATGATGATTAATCTCTGGACATTAGGAAGGATGACTGGTCTTAGTGGTGTAATCCCCCTCATGATGATTCATCTCTGGACATTAGGAAGGATGACTGGTTTTAGTGGTGTAATCCCCCTCATGATGATTCATCTCTGGACATTAGGAAGGATGACTGGTCTTAGTGGTGTAATCCCCTCATGATGATTCATCTCTGGACATTAGGAAGGATGACTGGTTTTAGTGGTGTAATCCCCCTCATGATGATTCATCTCTGGACATTAGGAAGGATGACTGGTCTTAGTGGTGTAATCCCCCTCATGATGATTCATCTCTGGACATTAGGAAGGATGACTGGTTTTAGTGGTGTAATCCTCCTCATGATGATTCATCTCTGGACATTAGGAAGGATGACTGGTTTTAGTGGTGTAATCCCCCTCATGATGATTCATCTCTGGACATTAGGAAGGATGACTGGTCTTAGTGGTGTAATCCCCCTCATGATGATTCATCTCTGGACATTAGGAAGGATGACTGGTTTTAGTGGTGTAATCCCCTCATGATGATTAATCTCTGGACATTAGGAAGGATGACTGGTTTTAGTGGTGTAATCCCCCTCATGATGATTAATCTCTGGACATTAGGAAGGATGACTGGTTTTAGTGGTGTAATCCCCCTCATGATGATTCATCTCTGGACATTAGGAAGGATGACTGGTCTTAGTAGAGTAATCCCCCTCATGATGATTCATCTCTGGACATTAGGAAGGATGACTGGTCTTAGTGGTGTAATCCCCCTCATGATGATTAATCTCTGGACATTAGGAAGGATGACTGGTTTTAGTGGTGTAATCCCCCTCATGATGATTAATCTCTGGACATTAGGAAGGATGACTGGTCTTAGTGGTGTAATCCTCCTCATGATGATTCATCTCTAGACATTAGGAAGGATGACTGGTTTTAGTGGTGTAATCCCCCTCATGATGATTCATCTCTGGACATTAGGAAGGATGACTGGTCTTAGTGGTGTAATCCCCCTCATGATGATTAATCTCTGGACATTAGGAAGGATGACTGGTCTTAGTGGTGTAATCCTCCTCATGATGATTCATCTCTAGACATTAGGAAGGATGACTGGTCTTAGTGGTGTAATCCTCCTCATGATGATTAATCTCTAGACATTAGGAAGGATGACTGGTCTTAGTGGTGTAATCCCCCTCATGATGATTAATCTCTGGACATTAGGAAGGATGACTGGTCTTAGTGGTGTAATCCCCCTCATGATGATTAATCTCTGGACATTAGGAAGGATGACTGGTCTTAGTGGTGTAATCCCCCTGCATGATGATTAATCTCTGGACATTAGGAAGGATGACTGGTCTTAGTGGTGTAATCCCCCTCATGATGATTAATCTCTGGACATTAGGAAGGATGACTGGTCTTAGTAGAGTAATCCCCCTCATGATGATTAATCTCTTGGACATTAGGAAGGATGACTGGTTTTAGTGGTGTAATCCCCCTCATGATGATTCATCTCTAGACATTAGGAAGGATGACTGGTCTTAGTGGTGTAATCCTCCTCATGATGATTAATCTCTGGACATTAGGAAGGATGACTGGTCTTAGTGGTGTAATCCTCCTCATGATGATTCATCTCTGGACATTAGGAAGGATGACTGGTCTTAGTAGAGTAATCCCCCTCATGATGATTAATCTCTAGACATTAGGAAGGATGACTGGTCTTAGTAGAGTAATCCCCCTCATGATGATTCATCTCTGGACATTAGGAAGGATGACTGGTCTTAGTGGTGTAATCCTCCTCATGATGATTAATCTCTGGACATTAGGAAGGATGACTGGTTTTAGTGGTGTAATCCTCCTCATGATGATTAATCTCTGGACATTAGGAAGGATGACTGGTCTTAGTGGTGTAATCCTCCTCATGATGATTCATCTCTGGACATTAGGAAGGATGACTAGTCTTAGTGGTGTAATCCCCCTCATGATGATTCATCTCTGGACATTATCTGACAGTCACTCTGAACTAGAGCCCTCAGCCCTGAATGTTATGTGATAATGTCAATCAGAGGCCACTGCCTGCATTATCTGATCATCGTCACATGGGCTACTGTCACCCAGGAGACAGGAGAGGAGAGGAGGATATGATAAGGGCAGAGCTGGTGTTGAGGGATCAGCAGAGTTATGACAGGAGAGACGTCTGATACACTCTAGTCGTTATTAGGAGTTACTGCTGGAGATCAGTGTCCTGATACACTCTAGTCGTTATTAGGAGTTACTGCTGGAGATCAGTGTCCTGATACATCTAGTCGTTATTAGGAGTTACTGCTGGAGATCAGTGTCCTGATACACTCTAGTCGATATTAGGAGTTACTGCTGGAGATCAGTGTCTGATACACTCTAGTCGTTATAGGGAGTTACTGCTGGAGATCAGTGTCCTGATACACTCTAGTCGTTATTAGGAGTTACTGTGGAGATCAGTGTCCTGATACACTCTAGTCGTTATTAGGAGTTACTGCTGGAGATCAGTGTCCTGATACACTCTAGTCGTTATTAGGAGTTACTGCTGGAGATCAGTGTCCTGATACACTCTAGTCGTTATTAGGAGTTACTGCTGGAGATCAGTGTCCTGATACACTCTAGTCGTTATTAGGAGTTACTGCTGGAGATCAGTGTCCTGATACACTCTAGTCGTTATTAGGAGTTACTGCTGGAGATCAGTGTCCTGATACACTCTAGTCGTTATTAGGAGTTACTGCTGGAGATCAGTGTCCTGATACACTCTAGTCGTTATTAGGAGTTACTGCTGGAGATCAGTGTCCTGATACACTCTAGTCGTTATTAGGAGTTACTGCTGGAGATCAGTGTCCTGATACACTCTAGTCGTTATTAGGAGTTACTGCTGGAGATCAGTGTCCTGATACACTCTAGTCGTTATTAGGAGTTACTGCTGGAGATCAGTGTCCTGATACACTCTAGTCGTTATTAGGAGTTACTGCTGGAGATCAGTGTCCTGATACACTCTAGTCGTTATTAGGAGTTACTGCTGGAGATCAGTGTCCTGATACACTCTAGTCGGTATTAGGAGTTACTGCTGGAGATCAGTGTCCGATACACTCTAGTCGTTATTAGGAGTTACTGCTGGAGATCAGTGTCCTGATACACTCTAGTCGTTATTAGGAGTTACTGCTGGAGATCAGTGTCCTGATACACTCTAGTCGTTATTAGGAGTTACTGCTGGAGATCAGTGTCCTGATACACTCTAGTCGTTATTAGGAGTTACTGCTGGAGATCAGTGTCCTGATACACTCTAGTCGTTATTAGGAGTTACTGCTGGAGATCAGTGTCCTGATACACTCTAGTCGTTATTAGGAGTTACTGCTGGAGATCAGTGTCCTGATACACTCTAGTCGTTATTAGGAGTTACTGCTGGAGATCAGTGTCCTGATACACTCTAGTCGTTATTAGGAGTTACTGCTGGAGATCAGTGTCCTGATACACTCTAGTCGTTATTAGGAGTTACTGCTGGAGATCAGTGTCCTGATACACTCTAGTCGTTATTAGGAGTTACTGCTGGAGATCAGTGTCCTGATACACTCTAGTCGTTATTAGGAGTTACTGCTGGAGATCAGTGTCCTGATACACTCTAGTCGTTATTAGGAGTTACTGCTGGAGATCAGTGTCCTGATACACTCTAGTCGTTATTAGGAGTTACTGCTGGAGATCAGTGTCCTGATACACTCTAGTCGTTATTAGGAGTTACTGGCCTCTGGAGATCAGTGTCCTGATACACTCTAGTCGTTATTAGGAGTTACTGCTGGAGATCAGTGTCCTGATACACTCTAGTCGTTATTAGGAGTTACTGCTGGAGATCAGTGTCCTGATACACTCTGAGTCGTTATTAGGAGTTACTGCTGGAGATCAGTGTCCTGATACACTCTAGTCGTTATTAGGAGTTACTGCTGGAGATCAGTGTCCTGATACACTCTAGTCGTTATTAGGAGTTACTGCTGGAGATCAGTGTCCTGATACACTCTAGTCGTTATTAGGAGTTACTGCTGGAGATCAGTGTCCTGATACACTCTAGTCGTTATTAGGAGTTACTGCTGGAGATCAGTGTCCTGATACACTCTAGTCGTTATTAGGAGTTACTGCTGGAGATCAGTGTCCTGATACACTCTAGTCGTTATTAGGAGTTACTGCTGGAGATCAGTGTCCTGATACACTCTAGTCGTTATTAGGAGTTACTGCTGGAGATCAGTGTCCTGATACACTCTAGTCGTTATTAGGAGTTACTGCTGGAGATCAGTGTCCTGATACACTCTAGTCGTTATTAGGAGTTACTGCTGGAGATCAGTGTCCTGATACACTCTAGTCGTTATTAGGAGTTACTGCTGGAGATCAGTGTCCTGATACACTCTAGTCGTTATTAGGAGTTACTGCTGGAGATCAGTGTCCTGATACACTCTAGTCGTTATTAGGAGTTACTGCTGGAGATCAGTGTCCTGATACACTCTAGTCGTTATTAGGAGTTACTGCTGGAGATCAGTGTCCTGATACACTCTAGTCGTTATTAGGAGTTACTGCTGGAGATCAGTGTCCTGATACACTCTAGTCGTTATTAGGAGTTACTGCTGGAGATCAGTGTCCTGATACACTCTAGTCGTTATTAGGAGTTACTGCTGGAGATCAGTGTCCTGATACACTCTAGTCGTTATTAGGAGTTACTGCTGGAGATCAGTGTCCTGATACACTCTAGTCGTTATTAGGGAGTTACTGCTGGAGATCAGTGTCCTGATACACTCTAGTGCGTTATTAGGAGTTACTGCTGGAGATCAGTGTCCTGATACACTCTAGTCGTTATTAGGAGTTACTGCTGGAGATCAGTGTCCTGATACACTCTAGTCGTTATTAGGAGTTTCTGCTGAGAGATCAGTGTCCTGATACACTCTAGTCGTTATTAGGAGTTACTGCTGGAGATCAGTGTCCTGATACACTCTAGTCGTTATTAGGAGTTACTGCTGGAGATCAGTGTCCTGATACACTCTAGTCGTTATTAGGAGTTACTGCTGGAGATCAGTGTCCTGATACACTCTAGTCGTTATTAGGAGTTACTGCTGGAGATCAGTGTCCTGATACACTCTAGTCGTTATTAGGAGTTACTGCAGGAGATCAGTGTCCTGATACACTCTAGTCGTTATTAGGAGTTACTGCTGGAGATCAGTGTCCTGATACACTCTAGTCGTTATTAGGAGTTACTGCTGGAGATCAGTGTCCTGATACACTCTAGTCGATATTAGGAGTTACTGCTGGAGATCAGTGTCCTGATACACTCTAGTCGTTATTAGGAGTTACTGCTGGAGATCAAATAAGCCACATGAATGTGTACAAGCATGACACACACACGACCACGCGTTCAGTTCATGTATTGCTCAAGTTCTCTGAACAGCATACAGATACTAGAATACTATAGATAACGCAGTGAAGTCAAGGAAAACAAAGGACCTTGTAGTTTTCTTATTGCCAATCTTTTTGGGGGAAGCCTGGTTGTGTAGCCTATTGATATAGACTGTGGTGTGTAGTACCTGGATCATAATCTTATGCTAATTAGCGTATTTGTTCTTAGGTGTTTAGCTCCTCACCCTTGTTATAAGATCCATATTTATTTACGCCTTATTTGTCTCTGTGTAGTAAGCCTAGCACGCCGCCACCGCCACCATTTAGCGCTTAAATATATATATATATTTTTTTGGGTCACATTTAGCTCTACGGCGGGTGGCTGTGTGGTCGTCGTCCCAACGGAAGGGGAGGAAGCATAAATCCGCTTTGTGGGAAGTGACATTTCCCTGCTCGCCTCGCTAAAACTAATTTCAAATCATGCCATTACTCCTCTGCTGATTTTTAGCAGCATCCATTTGGAAGCAGATGCATTGTGTGTGTGTGTGTGTGTGTGTGTGTGTGTGTGTGTGTGTGTGTGTGTGTGTGTGTGTGTGTGTGTGTGTGTGTGTGTGTGTGTGTGTGTGGTACAGTGCCTTCTGAAAGTTTTAAAACCCCTTGACTTATTCCACATTTTGTGTTTCAGCCTGAATTCAAAATAGATTAAATTGATTTTTTCTCACCCATCTACACACAGTACCCCATAATGACCAAGTGAAAACATGTTTTTAGAAATGTTAGGAAATGTATTGAAAATGAAATACAGAAATATCTCATTTACATAAGTATTCACACCCCTGAGTCAATACTTTGTAGAATCACCTTTGGCAGCGATTACAGCTGTGAGTCTTTCTGGGTAAGTCTCTAAGAGCAACATTTGTGCAACATTTGCCTATTATTATTTTCAAATTCAATTCTTCCACCTTGCCGTAGATTTTCAAGTAGATTTAAGTCAAAACTGTAACTTGGCCACTCAGGAACATTCACTGTGTTCTTGGTAAGCAACTCCAGTGTAGATTTGGCCTTGTGTTTTAGGTTATTGTCCTGCTGAAAGGTGAATTCATCTCACAGTGTCTGGTGGAAAGCAGACAGAACCAGGTTTTCCTCTAGGATTTAATTTTTTATCCTGAAAAACTCTCCAGTCCTTAACGATTACAAGCATACCCATAATATGATGCAGCCACCACTATGCTTGAAAATATGGCGAGTGGTACTCAGAGATGTGTTGTATTGGATTTGCCCCAAACATAACACTTTGTATTCAGCACAAAACATTTAATTGCTTTGCCACATTTCTTTGCAGGAATACTTTAGTGCCTTGTTGCAAACAGGATGCATGTTTTGGAATTTTTTATTTTTTTTTAAAGGCTTCCTTCTTTTCACTCTGTCATTTTGGTTAGTATTGTCGTGTAACTACAATGTTGTTGATCCATCCTCAGTTTTCTCCTATCACAGCCATTAATCTGTAACTGTTTTAAAGTCACCATTGGCCTCATGGTGAAATCTCTGAGCGGTTTCCTTCCACTCCGGCAACTGAATTAAGAAGGACGCCTGTATCTTTGTAGTGACTGGGTGTATTGATACACCATCCAAAGTGTAATTAATAACTTCACCATGTTCAAAGGGATATTCAATGTCTGCTTTTTTTTTCATTTATTCCCCATCTACCAATAGGTGCCCTTCTTTGTGAGGCATTGGAAAACCTCCCCTGGTCTATGTGGTTGAATCTGTGTTTGAAATTCACTGCTCAACCGAGGGACCTTACATATAATTGTATGTGTGGAGTACAGAGAAGAGGTAGTCATTCAAAATCATGTTAAACACTGTTATTGCAGTCCATGCAACTTATTATCTGACTTGTTAAGCAATTTATACTCCTGAATGTATTTAGGCTTGCCATAACAAAGGGGGTTGAATACTTATTGACTCAAGACATTTCAGCTTTTAATTTTGAATTAATTTGTAAACATTTTGAAAAAACATAATTCTACTTTGACATTATGGGGTATTGTGTGTAGGCCAGTGTACATTTTTCCAATTTAATCCATTCTAAATTCAGGCTGTAACACAACAAAATGTGGAAAAAGTCAAGAGTGTGAATACTTTCTGAAGGCACTGTATGAATGGCAGGCGTATGTAGTTAGGAGCAATGTTATGGTGGCATTTTTATTAAGAGCAGGTTAGAAAAGAGGCAGGTGATGCAAATGAAAAACCATGGATACAATATGGAGGAGATGGAATGAGTTCTGTTCCATGGAGCAAGCTCGGCTTTGTTATGCAATAAAGTCTAATTCTTGGATTCACAAGCTCTGGTGTCTTGAGAGATGTTTTAGAGTTGATTAATTATTAGTCAAATATTTCTACGACACCATCAACTGTGGGGAGAAACCTTTACAGATAACCAAGGTGTGTGCCACTCGTTGGCTCTCCATTGAACCCGCGGATTTCACGCATTTTGGACCAGTGGGAGGAGCTTAGGCTGCATTTGCAGTCACCAAGTCCAGTGAACACTGCTACATTGCTGTGGTTTTATACTCCATGTACAGTGATCCTCAAAACATATTGTATTTTGAAGTCAGTGCTGGGTGAGGTACAGTTGGCCATCAAGGCTTTTGAGGGAGAGCAAGTAGAACCTTTTAAGCTACTTGACAGCTTGGTTAAGCCTGATCAAGTCTGTGTGCAGCAGGGTGCTGAATCCACTGGCAAATGTTGATGTACTCAAAGGGTCAATAGATGGATACATCAGTCCCAAACCGTACCATGGTTACCTTTTTGAGTCAAAGGCAGCTGAGCTCCACCTTCCGCCTGAGGATGAAAACAATGTCCGAAAGCGGTGTGTAGCCTTCTCCCTCACTAATGAGTTGAGGGTGAGACTGCCGGACAACATCGAAGCATTGTAATACATGTCAGTTTTCAATGTGGAGGAAACTCTAAAGCACAATAAGAGCCCTGGAGAAATATAAAAAAATAGCCAAGCTCCTTGCAGAGATAGACAATGGAATGAGACAACTTCTGGATGCAGCTGATATCAACCCGTTTCAAGAACTTGCCATGGCTGCTGTGTCTGTGTTGTCCTTGCCACACTGGAATGCTGAAGTCGAGAGAGTATTCAGCCAGATGAGTGTGGTAAAAAGCAAACTTAGAAATCGGATGTCCTTGCAGACCCTTAACTCCATCCTGACCAAAATGACGATGACCCACTCTTTCTGTGAGCTAGCACAGCCTGTGTGTGTGGGGGGGGGTCTGAAAAAAAATATACAATTAACCTAAATTAGGGCCAGACTAGTTACCATCATTTTCTCCCATTGCCATTGACAGTTTTTTATTTTGTCTATTTTTGGTCCATTTTGATTGTTAATGTAGATTGTATACCTTTTTTTGTTTTATGTTATGGTTAAAAAATGTTAATGTTTTACTGTGACTTGTTGTAGGCTCCTAAGTGGACCATAAGGTTAAAAACCAAACCAAACTTAAGAAAACTAAACTAAAAAAATAAAATAAAAAATAGGTAACTCTGTCAGCTCAGTGTGTGATCAACCTTTGGTGCTGAAGGGTCTCTCTGCAACTGCTATAGACTCTCTCCTCCGTAATACTGAGTAGTAGAGTGGAGGGAGGGAGGGAGGGAGGGAGAGGGAGGGGGATAGAGAGAGAGAGAGAGAGAGAGAGAGAGAGAGAGAGAGACAGAGAGAGAGAGAGAGAGAGAGAGAGAGAGAGAGACAGAGAGAGAGAGAGAGAGAGAGAGAGAGAGAGAGAGAGAGAGAGAGAGAGAGAGAGAGAGAGAGAGAGAGAGAGAGAGAGAGTTTCCTTCAGCCTTGTGAACTGTTAGTAGTGGTTAAGCTAAGCAGGGGGAAGAGTGACTTGAGTTCTATAAGGAGAGATTTCTTTAAGGAATCTCTTAACCTTCCCTGGATTCTGGAGGATATTCCTTAAAGATTTCTGGAAGGATTTGGATATTCTGGTAGAACATTCTTGGGACTAACTGCCAAAAGAAGGTTTCTCACAGGAATAAAAAGATATCTATTTTCTAGGGATTTTTATAGATCTATGTAAGTGACATTTTGAATGTTTCTGTTGTAAAACATGGTAATGGAAGTGACTGAAACTAAGACTGAAACTTTGGACTAGTAGGTTACTTCAGTTTTCCCTTCAGCACAGTCCCCCAAAAAGATCCTTGTTAACTTGGCTCTTAAAAGAACTAGGTTGATGTGATTCACATCTTCAACACTGAGGTGTTTCCTTTCTATTCTTTTGTGGCCTTTTTATTTTGTCCTTCGTTCACTCTTCCTCGTTAAGCCAAAAACAATAGTTTAACCTTCTCCTGGCTCAGCTCTATTGGCTGGCGCAAACCCTCCCTGTTTTTTTTAACAGGACTTTGAATAGCGGGTCCGGGGTACGTCCTGTTTTTCCAGTTGTCTGTTTGCTGCGTCCCAAATGGCACCCTATTCTACGGCCCATTAGGGGCTCTGGTCAAAAGAAGTGCACTATGTTGGGAATAGGGTGCCATTTGGGATGCAGTGTTTATCTCCCCTGGCAATCTACAGGCTGGACATAACAGTTTACCATCACAGGTCAATGTCTGGGAAGGTGAACGGACCCACGGTCACAACATTATGATGGGCATGTGACTTAGACTGCTGTGGACACACACTCAATACAAAGGTTTTTGCCATCATTATGAGGACTATTGAATTATATTAAAAAACGCTGTTTTGCTGTTGTTCTCCACTTAATGTAGGTCACTCCAGTGACTTAAATTGTATTAAGAATTTGTACTGAGACTGCAAAAGTATTTGTTATGCTGTTAGAAAAATGTGTTATTACGCAAGGAAGGATGACTGGTTTTAGTGGTGTAATCCCCCTCATGATGATTAATCTCTGGACATTAGGAAGGATGACTGGTTTTAGTGGTGTAATCCCCCTCATGATGATTAATCTCTGGACATTAGGAAGGATGACTGGTTTTAGTGGTGTAATCCCCCCTCATGATGATTAATCTCTGGACATTAGGAAGGATGACTGGTTTTAGTGGTGTAATCCCCCTCATGATGATTCATCTCTAGACATTAGGAAGGATGACTGGTCTTAGTGGTGTAATCCCCCTCATGATGATTAATCTCTGGACATTAGGAAGGATGACTGGTCTTAGTAGAGTAATCCCCCTCATGATGATTCATCTCTGGACATTAGGAAGGATGACTGGTCTTAGTAGAGTAATCCCCCCTCATGATGATTCATCTCTGGACATTAGGAAGGATGACTGGTCTTAGTAGAGTAATCCCCCTCGTGATGATTCATCTCTGGACATTAGGAAGGATGACTGGTCTTAGTAGAGTAATCCCCCTCATGATGATTAATCTCTGGACATTAGGAAGGATGACTGGTTTTAGTGGTGTAATCCCCCTCATGATGATTAATCTCTGGACATTAGGAAGGATGACTGGTCTTAGTGGTGTAATCCCCCTCATGATGATTAATCTCTGGACATTAGGAAGGATGACTGGTTTTAGTGGTGTAATCCTCCTCATGATGATTAATCTCTGGACATTAGGAAGGATGACTGGTTTTAGTGGTGTAATCCCCTCGTGATGATTCATCTCTGGACATTAGGAAGGATGACTGGTTTTAGTGGTGTAATCCCCTCATGATGATTAACTCTCTGGACATTAGGAAGGATGACTGGTCTTAGTGGTGTAATCCCCTCATGATGATTAATCTCTGGACATTAGGAAGGATGACTGGTTTTAGTGGTGTAATCCCCCTCATGATGATTCATCTCTGGACATTAGGAAGGATGACTGGTTTTAGTGGTGTAATCCCCCTCATGATGATTAATCTCTGGACATTAGGAAGGATGACTGGTTTTAGTGGTGTAATCCCCCTCATGATGATTAATCTCTGGACATTAGGAAGGATGACTGGTTTTAGTGGTGTAATCCCCCTCATGATGATTAATCTCTGGACATTAGGAAGGATGACTGGTCTTAGTAGTGTAATCCCCCTCATGATGATTAATCTCTGGACATTAGGAAGGATGACTGGTCTTAGTAGAGTAATCCCCCTCATGATGATTCATCTCTGGACATTAGGAAGGATGACTGGTCTTAGTGGTGTAATCCTCCTCATGATGATTCATCTCTAGACATTAGGAAGGATGACTGGTCTTAGTGGTGTAATCCCCCTCATGATGATTCATCTCTGGACATTAGGAAGGATGACTGGTCTTAGTGGTGTAATCCCCCTCATGATGATTAATCTCTGGACATTAGGAAGGATGACTGGTTTTAGTGGTGTAATCCTCCTCATGATGATTAATCTCTGGACATTAGGAAGGATGACTGGTCTTAGTGGTGTAATCCCCCTCATGATGATTAATCTCTGGACATTAGGAAGGATGACTGGTCTTAGTGGTGTAATCCCCCTCATGATGATTCATCTCTGGACATTAGGAAGGATGACTGGTCTTAGTGGTGTAATCCCCCTCATGATGATTAATCTCTGGACATTAGGAAGGATGACTGGTCTTAGTGGTGTAATCCCCCTCATGATGATTAATCTCTGGACATTAGGAAGGATGACTGGTTTTAGTGGTGTAATCCTCCTCATGATGATTAATCTCTGGACATTAGGAAGGATGACTGGTTTTAGTGGTGTAATCCCCCTCATGATGATTAATCTCTGGACATTAGGAAGGATGACTGGTATTTGTGGTGTAATCCCCCTCATGATGATTCATCTCTGGACATTAGGAAGGATGACTAGTCTTAGTGGTGTAATCCCCCTCATGATGATTCATCTCTGGACATTATCTGACAGTCACTCTGAACTAGAGCCCTCAGCCCTGAATGTTATGTGATAATGTCAATCAGAGGCCACTGCCTGCATTATCTGATCATCGTCACATGGGCTACTGTCACCCAGGAGACAGGAGAGGAGAGGAGGACATGATAAGGGCAGAGCTGGTGTTGAGGGATCAGCAGAGTTATGACAGGAGAGACGTCCTGATACACTCTAGTCGTTATTAGGAGTTACTGCTGGAGATCAGTGTCCTGATACACTCTGAAGTCGTTATTAGGAGTTACTGCTGGAGATCAGTGTCCTGATACACTCTAGTCGTTATTAGGAGTTACTGCTGGAGATCAGTGTCCTGATACACTCTAGTCGTTATTAGGAGTTACTGCTGGAGATCAGTGTCCTGATACACTCTAGTCGTTATTAGGAGTTACTGCTGGAGATCAGTGTCCTGATACACTCTAGTCGTTATTAGGAGTTACTGCTGGAGATCAGTGTCCTGATACACTCTAGTCGTTATTAGGAGTTACTGCTGGAGATCAGTGTCCTGATACACTCTAGTCGTTATTAGGAGTTACTGCTGGAGATCAGTGTCCTGATACACTCTAGTCGTTATTAGGAGTTACTGCTGGAGATCAGTGTCCTGATACACTCTAGTCGTTATTAGGAGTTACTGCTGGAGATCAGTGTCCTGATACACTCTAGTCGTTATTAGGAGTTACTGCAGGAGATCAGTGTCCTGATACACTCTAGTCGTTATTAGGAGTTACTGCTGGAGATCAGTGTCCTGATACACTCTAGTCGTTATTAGGAGTTACTGCTGGAGATCAGTGTCCTGATACACTCTAGTCGTTATTAGGAGTTACTGCTGGAGATCAGTGTCCTGATACACTCTAGTCGTTATTAGGAGTTACTGCTGGAGATCAGTGTCCTGATACACTCTAGTCGTTATTAGGAGTTACTGCAGGAGATCAGTGTCCTGATACACTCTAGTCGTTATTAGGAGTTACTGCTGGAGATCAGTGTCCTGATACACTCTAGTCGTTATTAGGAGTTACTGCAGGAGATCAGTGTCCTGATACACTCTAGTCGTTATTAGGAGTTACTGCTGGAGATCAGTGTCCTGATACACTCTAGTCGATATTAGGAGTTACTGCTGGAGATCAGTGTCCTGATACACTCTAGTCGTTATTAGGAGTTACTGCTGGAGATCAAATAAGCCACATGAATGTGTACAAGCATGACACACACACGACCACGCGTTCAGTTCATGTATTGCTCAAGTTCTCTGAACAGCATACAGATACTAGAATACTATAGATAACGCAGTGAAGTCAAGGAAAACAAAGGACCTTGTAGTTTTCTTATTGCCAATCTTTTTGGGGGAAGCCTGGTTGTGTAGCCTATTGATATAGACTGTGGTGTGTAGTACCTGGATCATAATCTTATGCTAATTAGCGTATTTGTTCTTAGGTGTTTAGCTCCTCACCCTTGTTATAAGATCCATATTTATTTACGCCTTATTTGTCTCTGTGTAGTAAGCCTATGTACGCGCCACCGCCACCATTTAGCGCTTAAATATATATATTTTTTTTTTTGGGTCACATTTAGCTCTACGGCGGGTGGCTGTGTGGTCGTCGTCCCAACGGAAGGGGAGGAAGCTATAAATCCGCTTTGTGGGAAGTGACATTTCCCTGCTCGCCTCGCTAAAACTAATTTCAAATCATGCCATTACTCCTCTGCTGATTTTTAGCAGCATCCATTTGGAAGCAGATGCATTGTGTGTGTGTGTGTGTGTGTGTGTGTGTGTGTGTGTGTGTGTGTGTGTGTGTGTGTGTGTGTGTGTGTGTGTGTGTGTGTGTGTGTGGTACAGTGCCTTCTGAAAGTTTTAAAACCCCTTGACTTATTCCACATTTTGTGTTTCAGCCTGAATTCAAAATAGATTAAATTGATTTTTTTCTCACCCATCTACACACAGTACCCCATAATGACCAAGTGAAAACATGTTTTTAGAAATGTTAGGAAATGTATTGAAAATGAAATACAGAAATATCTCATTTACATAAGTATTCACACCCCTGAGTCAATACTTTGTAGAATCACCTTTGGCAGCGATTACAGCTGTGAGTCTTTCTGGGTAAGTCTCTAAGAGCAACATTTGTGCAACATTTGCCTATTATTATTTTCAAATTCAATTCTTCCACCTTGCCGTAGATTTTCAAGTAGATTTAAGTCAAAACTGTAACTTGGCCACTCAGGAACATTCACTGTGTTCTTGGTAAGCAACTCCAGTGTAGATTTGGCCTTGTGTTTTAGGTTATTGTCCTGCTGAAAGGTGAATTCATCTCACAGTGTCTGGTGGAAAGCAGACAGAACCAGGTTTTCCTCTAGGATTTAATTTTTATCCTGAAAAACTCTCCAGTCCTTAACGATTACAAGCATACCCATAATATGATGCAGCCACCACTATGCTTGAAAATATGGCGAGTGGTACTCAGAGATGTGTTGTATTGGATTTGCCCCAAACATAACACTTTGTATTCAGCACAAAACATTTAATTGCTTTGCCACATTTCTTTGCAGGAATACTTTAGTGCCTTGTTGCAAACAGGATGCATGTTTTGGAATATTTTTTATTTTTTTAAAGGCTTCCTTCTTTTCACTCTGTCATTTTGGTTAGTATTGTCGTGTAACTACAATGTTGTTGATCCATCCTCAGTTTTCTCCTATCACAGCCATTAATCTGTAACTGTTTTAAAGTCACCATTGGCCTCATGGTGAAATCTCTGAGCGGTTTCCTTCCACTCCGGCAACTGAATTAAGAAGGACGCCTGTATCTTTGTAGTGACTGGGTGTATTGATACACCATCCAAAGTGTAATTAATAACCTTCACCATGTTCAAAGGGGATATTCAATGTCTGCTTTTTTTCATTTATTCCCCATCTACCAATAGGTGCCCTTCTTTGTGAGGCATTGGAAAACCTCCCTGGTCTATGTGGTTGAATCTGTGTTTGAAATTCACTGCTCAACCGAGGGACCTTACATATAATTGTATGTGTGGAGTACAGAGAAGAGGTAGTCATTCAAAAATCATGTTAAACACTGTTATTGCAGTCCATGCAACTTATTATCTGACTTGTTAAGCAATTTATACTCCTGAATGTATTTAGGCTTGCCATAACAAAGGGGTTGAATACTTATTGACTCAAGACATTTCAGCTTTTAATTTTGAATTAATTTGTAAACATTTTGAAAAACATAATTCTACTTTGACATTATGGGGTATTGTGTGTAGGCCAGTGTACATTTTTCCAATTTAATCCATTCTAAATTCAGGCTGTAACACAACAAAATGTGGAAAAAGTCAAGAGTGTGAATACTTTCTGAAGGCACTGTATGCATGGCAGGCGTATGTAGTTAGGAGCAATGTTATGGTGGCATTTTTATTAAGAGCAGGTTAGAAAAGAGGCAGGTGATGCAAATGAAAAACCATGGATACAATATGGAGGAGATGGAATGAGTTCTGTTCCATGGAGCAAGCTCGGCTTTGTTATGCAATAAAGTCTAATTCTTGGATTCACAAGCTCTGGTGTCTTGAGAGATGTTTTAGAGTTGATTAATTATTAGTCAAATATTTCTACGACACCATCAACTGTGGGGAGAAACCTTTACAGATAACCAAGGTGTGTGCCACTCGTTGGCTCTCCATTGAACCCGCGGATTTCACGCATTTTGGACCAGTGGGAGGAGCTTAGGCTGCATTTTGCAGTCACCAAGTCCAGTGAACACTGCTACATTGCTGTGGTTTTATACTCCATGTACAGTGATCCTCAAAACATATTGTATTTTGAAGTCAGTGCTGGGTGAGGTACAGTTGGCCATCAAGGCTTTTGAGGGAGAGCAAGTAGAACCTTTTAAGCTACTTGACAGCTTGGTTAAGCCTGATCAAGTCTGTGTGCAGCAGGGTGCTGAATCCACTGGCAAATGTTGATGTACTCAAAGGGTCAATAGATGGATACATCAGTCCCAAACCGTACCATGGTTACCCTTTTTTGAGTCAAAGGCAGCTGAGCTCCACCTTCCGCCTGAGGATGAAAACAATGTCCGAAAGCGGTGTGTAGCCTTCTCCTCACTAATGAGTTGAGGGTGAGACTGCCGGACAACATCGAAGCATTGTAATACATGTCAGTTTTCAATGTGGAGGAAACTCTAAAGCACAATAAGAGCCCTGGAGAAATATAAAAAAATAGCCAAGCTCCTTGCAGAGAGATAGACAATGGAATGAGACAACTTCTGGATGCAGCTGATATCAACCCGTTTCAAGAACTTGCCATGGCTGCTGTGTCTGTGTTGTCCTTGCCACACTGGAATGCTGAAGTCGAGAGAGTATTCAGCCAGATGAGTGTGGTAAAAGCAAACTTAGAAATCGGATGTCCTTGCAGACCCTTAACTCCATCCTGACCAAAATGACGATGACCCACTCTTTCTGTGAGCTAGCACAGCCTGTGTGTGTGGGGGGGGGTCTGAAAAAAAATATACAATTAACCTAAATTAGGGCCAGACTAGTTACCATCATTTTCTCCCATTGCCATTGACAGTTTTTTATTTTGTCTATTTTTGGTCCATTTTGATTGTTAATGTAGATTGTATACCTTTTTTTTGTTTTATGTTATGGTTAAAAATGTTAATGTTTTACTGTGACTTGTTGTAGGCTCCTAAGTGGACCATAAGGTTAAAAACCAAACCAAACTTAAGAAAACTAAACTAAAAAAATAAAATAAAAAATAGGTAACTCTGTCAGCTCAGTGTGTGATCAACCTTTGGTGCTGAAGGGTCTCTCTGCAAACTGCTATAGACTCTCTCCTCCGTAATACTGAGTAGTAGAGTGGAGGGAGGGAGGGAGGGAGGGAGAGGGAGGGGGATAGAGAGAGAGAGAGAGAGAGAGAGAGAGAGAGAGAGAGAGAGAGAGAGAGAGAGAGAGAGAGAGAGAGAGAGAGAGAGAGAGAGAGAGAGAGAGAGAGTTTCCTTCAGCCTTGTGAACTGTTAGTAGTGGTTAAGCTAAGCAGGGGGAAGAGTGACTTGAGTTCTATAAGGAGAGATTTCTTTAAGGAATCTCTTAACCTTCCCTGGATTCTGGAGGATATTCCTTAAAGATTTCTGGAAGGATTTGGATATTCTGGTAGAACATTCTTGGGACTAACTGCCAAAAGAAGGTTTCTCACAGGAATAAAAAGATATATATTTTCTAGGGATTTTTATAGATCTATGTAAGTGACATTTTGAATGTTTCTGTTGTAAAACATGGTAATGGAAGTGACTGAAACTAAGACTGAAACTTTGGACTAGTAGGTTACTTCAGTTTTTTCCCTTCAGCACAGTCCCCCCCAAAAAGATCCTTGTTAACTTGGCTCTTAAAAGAACTAGGTTGATGTGATTCACGTCTTCAACACTGAGGTGTTTCCTTTCTATTCTTTTGTGGCCTTTTTATTTTGT
>NW_025536962.1:40000-45043 GCF_020615455.1 Coregonus clupeaformis
ATTTGCTCTCTAGCTTGTTTGTTGGTTGGTTTCTTAAGGAGACTCTGCTCATGCTGCGCAATTTGCTGCTTAATTTAACTCCGTACGTACCACTCCAGGGCCCATTTTCCCGACGGCGCTGTAACTTAGGCTTAGCGAGCGTTTCAACGATGCAAGGCCGAAGATGTAAAACACGTGATTCCCAAAACACCCCGCAGAGAGAACGTTCACTAAGTTGGAGCGTGTGTCGATACTGAGAGGATAGAAAGAAAGGGAGCGCTGCAAATATTGAGGCAGCTTATTCTAATGCTTAACCAAGGAAAATGCGCAAAAACACAGATTTGGCACATCATTGCGCATGTTAGGCTACATGTCATGAAATATATTGAGACAAATTACAGACAGTAGCCTACAAGTAGCAAAATAGAACTCAATTGATTGAACATGAAATGTAGCCTATTTCAATATGATTGAAATAGACCTATGGCTTACTGTTTATATTTTAATGCAGTCATCTCTGTTTTCATTTGAAGCATCTTTTTATATTTTGCTTGCTTATATCAATTGCAAAGACATTGGCAACTTTGTATTTGTAGTCAACTTTGTTCTGAAGTCATCGGTGGTCACATAGAGACGGATAAAGCCATGTGATTCCATTTAGCGGAGGTCTTCTGCCTTTAAAGTAACGCGGGAGGGCAAAACAACGGACTTAGCTGTTCTACGAGTGGTCTGAGGCAGGCGTTAGCGTACGAGCGCTTTCAAGTGCAACGTTAATAAAGATATTCTTAAGAAACAGCATGGGAGATTTAACGATGCTCCTACGAAGTCTGTAACGATGGACTTAGCCTTAAGATGCTTTTGGGAAACCGGGCCCAGTCCATTTCCACTTGGTCTCCTTGGTGAACATACTGTTCCAGTCCACTTGGTCTCCTTGGTGAAGATACTGTTCCAGTCCACTTGGTCTCCTTGGTGAACACACTGTTCCAGTCCACTTGGTCTCCTTGGTGAAGATACTGTTCCAGTCCACTTGGTCTCCTTGGTGAAGATACTGTTCCAGTTCACTTGGTCTCCTTGGTGAACACACTGTTCCAGTTCACTTGGTCTCCTTGGTGAACACACTGTTCCAGTTCTCTTGGTCTCCTTGGTGAACACACTGTTCCAGTTCACTTGGTCTCCTTGGTGAAGATACTGTTCCAGTCCACTTGGTCTCCTTGGTGGATTATTTTAGCAACATAATCAGCTGCTTTCTAAATGCACTCAGTCTGCTGGTGTTCTGTAGAATATTCCCTTGCATTATATAAACAGTACATGGAGAGAGAGCAAGAGAAATTGAGGAGAGAGAGAGAGAGAGTGTGTGTGTGTGTGTGTGTGTGTGTGTGTGTGTGTGTGTCTTGTGTGTGTGTGTGTGTGTGTGTGTGTGTGTGTGTGTGTGTGTGTGTGTGTGTGTGTGTGTGTGTGTGTGTGTGTGTGTGACCTCAGTACCCTGCTGTCCATCTTAATGAAGGTTGGGGTCTGAGAAGTGCTCTCTTCGAGATGTGTCACTGTCGCTAGTCTCTGGGGCCCCTGGGGTCTCTGGGGCCCCTGGGGTCTGTGTGGCCCCCTGGGGGTCGAGCGTGGAGAGATGCCCTGTAGAAGCGGAGGGTTCCGGGACCAAATTAATTCAGCACATGACCTCAACTACAGCTCTGTCACAGGGTCACTGTAATTCAGTTAGACCACGCACTCATTTTTCTCTCACGTTTCAACCCTCCCTGCCGCTCTCTGTGTGACCGATAGCTTCAGATTTTAACACGTGTCAATGCATTACCTTCAGAACATATTCTATTCTCTGCTATTCTACTCCCTCTATAATCCTGACAGCATGCAGTATGCCAAGGCCTCCATTTCCTCGACAATAATGTAGAGATGAGTCATTTCAGCCCTTTATCACCTCTGACCCCCTGACCCCAACATATAGAATGGGTGCATGTGTGAAAATGAAGTGGTTATGTAATGTTTGAGTGGTAAATAAATTAAACTCAACCCTGCATTAGTCAGAAACAGAAACAAAGATAGACAAAAGACTGGAATATATATTTTTCCTGTTAATCAGCCTGTTCATTCTGATGTGGTAGCTTCTATCTAGCTATGTGGTCCTCTAATCTACTCTCTACTGTGTGTTGTAAGCCTTACCTCTCTATAGGCCCAGACAGACAGACAGACAGACAGACAGACAGACAGACAGACAGACAGACAGACAGACAGTTAGTTAGTTAGTTAGTTAGTTAGTTAGTTAGTTAGTTAGTTAGTTAGTTAGTTAGTTAGTTCTCCTCTGTTCCCTAACTACAGTAATGCTATTGATACGAGGTGGATGCTTTGATCTTATCATGGTTGATGTGGTACTCTGAAGTCCTCTCTATACTATGTATTTGAGGCTTGTCTCTATAGGCCCAGACAGACCCCTTCTAAAGCTGCTCCCTTCTGTTCTGCTGCCTAACGCACTCCAGTAATCATCAGATCATTACCAGATAAAACCACCCAATACAAAATACACGTAGCTGAACCGAGCTACTCTCTCCTCACAATAAACAATCACCCACAAGGACAAGGGGGGCAGAGGGAACACTTATACACGGACTAATGAGGGGGTAAATGGAATAATAAATGGAATGATGAGATGAGGAGATATGGAGCGGCAGTGGCTAGAAGGCCGGTGACGACGAACGCCAAGGCCTGCCCGAACAAGGAGAGGAGGCAGCTTCAGAGGATGTTGTGAGAGTACCGGTCAGGTATTTTCCGGTCAGGTAGCGCACTGTACGACCCGATACCTGGGTGACCAGAGGAGGGTGACGTGTGCCCAGTAGATCAGACGGTCACAGACAAGAGCAGGCACGTACTGCAGCCCAGCTGGTCACTGAGGTGGAGATGGCTCTGTGCGTAACGCCCGCTCTATGTCCACGTCTATCGCCCATACTACCGGCGCCATAATGCAGGAGGCCGGGAGTATGGGGGGTGTTGTCTCTGGGCCTCTCCTCTGTGTCATACAGCAGTGACAGTGGGTCTGCCTTCACGTTCTTCGTACCCGGGATGTATGAGAGTGTAAAATCAAACCGGGTGAAGAATAGGGCCCTCCTCGCCTGGCGAGGATTCAGCCTCCTTGCTGCCCGAATGTACTCCAGGTTACGGTAGTCTGTCCAGACGAGGAAAGGGTGTTTCGCCCCCATCGAGCCAATGCCTCCACAACGTCAAAGCTCGGACAACAGCCAGCAGCTCCCGATCACCAACGCCGTGAAGTTCTGCTCCGCCGAGCTGAGCTTCTTCGAAAAGAAGGCACAGGGGCGGAGCTTGGGTGGCGTGCCCGAGCGTTGGGGATAAGACAGCGCCTATCCCTACCTCGGATGCATCCACCTCCACTACGAACTGTAAAATAAAAAAAATAAAAAATTAGTGATGGATCGGGGTGAGCCAGTACCGGGGTTGAGGTGAACAGACCCCGTAATCTACTGAAGGCCAAATCAGGCCAAATCAGTCTCAGCAGACCAGCGGAGCCGGGACGGCCCACCCTTCAACAAGGAGGTAATGGGAGCTGCGACCTTGCCAAAGCCCTGAATAAACCTCAGATAGTAGTTGGCAAAGCCAAGGAAGCACTGCACCGCCTTCACCGTGGTTGGAGTCAGCCAATTACGCACGGCTGAAATGCGATCTCCCTCCATCTCCACACCTGTGGTAGTAATGCAGTATCCGAGGAAGGAGATTGACTGCTGGAAAAACTCACACTTCTCTGCCATGGCATAAAGATCATTTTCCAGCAGTCGGACCAGTACCTTGCGAACCAGGGACAGATGCTCGGCGCGCGTAGCGGAATACACCAGGATGTCATCGATGTAGACCACCACACCGCGACCAAGCATGTCCCGAAATACCTTGTTTACAAAGGACTGGAAGACAGATGGAGCATTCATCAAACCGTCGGTCATCCCCAGGTATTCATGATGCCCCGTGGTTGTGCTGAATGCTGTCTTCCACTCATCCCCATCTCGAACACGCACCAGGTTGTAGGCACTCCTGAGATCTAATTTGGTGAAAAAACAGGCCCCATGCATTGACTCAATCACTGAAGGAATGAGGGGAAGAGGATAGCTAAATCGTACTGTCACCTTATTCAGTGGTCGATAATCAATGCACGGGCGTAAACTGCCATCTTTCTTCTTCACAAAAAAGAAACTTGAGGAAGCAGGTGAAGTGGAGGGACGTATATATACCCCTGGCGCAGGGACTCGGTGACGTATGTTTCCATAGCCTCCGTTTCAGCCTGCGACAGGGGATACACATGACTCCTGGGAGGTACAGCGTCTACCCAAAGGTTTATCGTGCAATCCCCCTCCCGATGAGGTGGTAATTTAGTCGCTATGCGTCTTGGAAAACGCGAGCGCCAGATCATGGTATTCGGGGGAATGCGATGGTGGGGGGTACCGTCTGGACTTTCCACCGTAGTCGCACTAACGGAAACACCTAGACACCTACCAGGACACTCACGCGACCACCCCGTAAGAACCCTCTGCGGCCATGAAAATTTGGGGTTGTGAAAGGCTAACCACGGAATACCTAAGACTACAGGGTAAGCAGGAGACTCAATAATCAAAAAAGTGATCTGCTCAACATACGTCTCCTGTGTAATCATGGTGACTGGTACAGTAACCTCCTTAACCAACCCGGACCCTAATGGTCGACTATCAAGTGTTCTTGTTCTCACCTTTATTTAACCAGGTAAGCCAGTTGAGAACAAGTTCTCATTTACAACTGTGACCTGGACAAGATAAAGCAAAGCAGTGCGATAAAAACAACAACACAGTTACATATGGGGTAAAACAAAACAAAGTCAAAAATACAACAGAAATAAATATATATACAGTGTGTGCAAATGTAGCAAGTTATGGAGGTAAGGCAATAAATAGGCTATAGTGCAAAATAATTACAATTAGTATTAACACTGGAATGATAGATGTGCAAGAGATTATGTGCAAATAGAGATACTGGGGTACAAATGAGCAAAATAAATAACAATATAGTGATGAGGTAGTTGGG
>NW_025536963.1:0-45039 GCF_020615455.1 Coregonus clupeaformis
ATACCTGTAGATACAGTGGGGAAAAAAAGTATTTAGTCAGCCACCAATTGTGCAAGTTCTCCCACTTAAAAAGATAGAGAGGCCTGTAATTTTCATCATAGGTACACGTCAACTATGACAGACAAATTGAGAAAAAAAATCCAGAAAATCACATTGTAGGATTTTTTATGAATTTATTGCAAATTATGGTGGAAAATAAGTATTTGGTCACCTACAAACAAGCAAGATTTCTGGCTCTCACAGACCTGTAACTTCTTCTTTAAGAGGCTCCTCTGTCCTCCACTCGTTACCTGTATTAATGGCACCTGTTTGAACTTGTTATCAGTATAAAAGACACCTGTCCACAACCTCAAACAGTCACACCCCAAACTCCACTATGGCCAAGTCCAAAGAGCTGTCAAAGGACACCAGAAACAAAATTGTAGACCTGCACAAGGCTGGGAAGACTGAATCTGCAATAGGTAAGCAGCTTGGTTTGAAGAAATCAACTGTGGAGCAATTATTAGGAAATGGAAGACATACAAGACCACTGATAATCTCCCTCGATCTGGGGCTCCACGCAAGATCTCACCCCGTGGGGTCAAAATGATCACAAGAACGGTGAGCAAAAATCCCAGAACTACACGGGGGACCTAGTGAATGACCTGCAGAGAGCTGGGACCAAAGTAACAAAGCCTACCATCAGTAACACACTACGCCGCCAGGGACTCAAATCCTGCAGTGCGAGACGTGTCCCCCTGCTTAAGCCAGTACATGTCCAGGCCCGTCTGAAGTTTGCTAGAGTGCATTTGGATGATCCAGAAGAGGATTGGGAGACTGTCATATGGTCAGATGAAACCAAAATATAACTTTTTGGTAAAAACTCAACTCGTCGTGTTTGGAGGACAAAGAATGCTGAGTTGCATCCAAAGAACACCATACCTACTGTGAAGCATGGGGGTGGAAACATCATGCTTTGGGGCTGTTTTTTCTGCAAAGGGACCAGGACGACTGATCCGTGTAAAGGAAAAAATGAATGGGGCCATGTATCGTGAGATTTTGAGTGAAAACCTCCTTCCATCAGCAAGGGCATTGAAGATGAAACGTGGCTGGGTCTTTCAGCATGACAATGATCCCAAACACACCGCCCGGGCAACGAAGGAGTGGCTTCGTAAGAAGCATTTCAAGGTCCTGGAGTGGCCTAGCCAGTCTCCAGATCTCAAACCCATAGAAAATCTTTGGAGGGAGTTGAAAGTCTGTGTTTCCCAGCGACAGCCCCAAAACATCACTGCTCTAGAGGAGATCTGCATGGAGGAATGGGCCAAAATACCAGCAACAGTGTGTGAAAACCTTGTGAAGACTTACAGAAAACGTTTGACCTGTGTCATTGCCAACAAAGGGTATATAACAAAGTATTGAGAAACTTTTGTTATTGACCAAATACTTATTTTCCACCATAATTTGCAAATAAATTCATAAAAAATCCTACAATGTGATTTTCTGGATTTTTTTTTCTCAATTTGTCTGTCATAGTTTATGTGTACCTATGATGAAAATTACAGGCCTCTCTCATCCTTTTAAGTGGGAGAACTTGCACAATTAGTGGCTGACTAAATACTTTTTTTCCCCACTGTACACCAGCCAGACTGTGTCTATCTATACCAACCTCTAGATACACCAGTCAGACTGTGTCTATCTATACCTCTAGATACACCAGCCAGACTGTGTCTATCTATACCAACGTCTAGATACACCAGCCAGACTGTGTCTATCTATACCAACCTCATGATACACCAGCCAGACTGTGTCTATCTATACCTCTAGATACACCAACCAGACTGTGTCTATCTATACCAACCTCTAGATACACCAGCCAGACTGTTTCTATCTCTAACAACCTCTAGATACACCAGCAAGACTGTGTCTATCTGTACCAATGTCTAGATACACCAGCCAGACTGTGTCTATCTATACCTCTAGATACACCAGCCAGACTGTGTCTATCTATACTTCTAGATACACCAGCCAGACTGTGTCTATCTATACCTTTAGATACACCAGCCAGACTGTGTCTATCTCTACCAACCTCTAGATACACCAGCCAGACTGTGTCTATCTATACCTCTAGATACACCAGCCAGACTGTTTCTATCTATACCTCTAGATACACCAGCCAGACTGTGTCTATCTATACCTCTAGATACACCAGCCAGACTGTGTCTATCTATACCAACGTCTAGATACACCAGCCAGACTGTGTCTATCTATACCTCTAGATATACCAGCCAGACTGTGTCTATCTCTACCAACCTCTAGATACACCAGCCAGACGGTGTCTATCTCAACCTCTAGATACACCAGCCAGACTGTGTCTATCTATACCTCTAGATACACCAGCCAGACTGTGTCTATCTATACCAACCTCATGATACACCATTCAGACTGTGTCTATCTATACCTCTAGATACACTAACCAGACTGTGTCTATCTATACCAACCTGTAGATACACCAGCCAGACTGTGTCTATCTCTACCAACCTCTAGATACACCAGCAAGACTGTGTCTATCTGTACCAACCTCTAGATACACCAGCCAGACTGTGTATATCTATACCTCTAGATACACCAGCCAGACTGTGTCTATCTATACCAACCTCTAGATACACCAGCCAGACTGTGTCTATCTATACCTTTAGATACAACAGCCAGACTGTGTCTATCTATACCAACCTCTAGATACACCAGCCAGACTGTGTCTATCTATACCTCTAGATACACCAGCCAGACTGTGTCTATCTCTACCAACCTCAAGATACACCAGCCAGACGGTGTCTATCTCAACCTCTAGATAAACCAGCCAGACTGTGTCTATCTATACCTCTAGATACACCAGCCAGTCTGTGTCTATATCTACCAACCTCTAGATACACCAGCCAGACTGTGTCTATCTATACCTCTAGATACACCAGCCAGACTGTGTCTATCTCTACCAACCTCTAGATACACCAGTCAGACTGTGTCTATCTATACCTGTAGATACACCAGCCAGACTGTGTCTATCTATACCTCTAGATACACCAGCCAGACTGTGTCTATATCTACCAACCTCTAGATACACCAGCCAGACTGTGTCTATCTATACCAACCTCTAGATACACCAGCCAGACTGTGTCTATCTCTACCAACCTCTAGATACACCAGCCAAACTGTGTCTATCTATACCTCTAGATACACCAGCCAGACTGTGTCTATCTATACCAACCAATAGATACACCAGCCATACTGTGTCTATCTATACCTCTAGATACACCAGCCAGACTGTGTCTATCTATACCTCTAGATATACCAGCCAGACTGTGTCTATCTATACCTCTAGATATACCAGCCAGACTGTGTCTATCTCTACCAACCTCTAGATACACCTGCCAGACTGTGTCTATCTATACCTCTAGATACACCAGCCAGACTGTGTCTATCTATACCAACCTCATGATACACCAGCCAGACTGTGTCTATCTATACCTCTAGATACACCAACCAGACTGTGTCTATCTATACCAACCTCTAGATACACCAGCCAGACTGTTTCTATCTCTAACAACCTCTAGATACACCAGCAAGACTGTGTCTATCTGTACCAATGTCTAGATACACCAGCCAGACTGTGTCTATCTATACCTCTAGATACACCAGCCAGACTGTGTCTATCTATACCTTTAGATAGACCAGCCAGACTGTGTCTATCTCTACCAACCTCTAGATACACCAGCCAGACTGTGTCTATCTATACCTCTAGATACACCAGCCAGACTGTGTCTTTCTATACCTCTAGATAAACCAGCCAGACTGTGTCTATCTATACCTGTAGATACACCAGCCAGACTGTGTCTATGTATACCTCTAGATACACCAGCCAGACTGTGTCTATCTATACCTCTAGATACACCAGCCAGACTGTGTCTATCTATACCTTTAGATACACCAGCCAGACTGTGTCTATCTCTACCAACCTCTAGCTACACCAGCCAGACACTGTCTATCTATACCAACCTCTAGATACACCAGCCATACTGTGTCTATCTATACCTCTAGATACACCAGCCAGACTGTGTCTATCTCTACCAACCTCTAGATACACCAGCCAGACTGTGTCTATCTCTACCAACCTCTAGATACACCAGCCAGACTGTGTCTATCTATACCAACCTCTAGATACACCAGCCAGACTGTGTCTATCTATACCTCTAGATACACCAGCAAGACTCTGTCTATCTATACCTCTATATACACCAGCCAGACTGTGTCTATCTATACCTGTAGATACACCAGCCAGATTGTGTCTATGTATACCTCTAGATACACCAGCCAGACTGTGTCTATCTATACCTCTAGATACACCAGCCAGACTGTGTCTATCTCTACCAACCTCTAGATACACCAGCCAGACGGTGTCTATCTCAACCTCTAGATACACCAGCCAGACTGTGTCTATCTAAACCTCTAGATACACCAGCCAGACTGTGTCTATCTATACCAACCTCTAAATACACCAGCCAGACTGTTTCTATATATACCAACGTCTAGATACACCAGCCAGACTGTGTCTATCTATACCTCTAGACACACCAGCCAGACTGTGTCTATCTCTACCAACCTCTAAATACACCAGCCAGACTGTGTCTATCTCTACCTGTAGATACACCAGCCAGACTGTGTCTATCTATACCTCTAGATACACCAGCTAGACTGTGTCTATCTCTACCAACCTCTAGATACACCAGCCAGACTGTGTCTATCTCAACCTGTAGATACACCAGCCAGACTGTTTCTATCTATACCTCTAGATACACCAGCCAGACTGTGTCTATGTAAACCTCTAGATACACCAGCCAGACTGTGTCTATCTATACCTCTAGATACACCAGCCAGACTGTGTCTATCTATACCTCTAGATACACCAGCCAGACTGTGTCTATATCTACCAACCTCTAGATACACCTGCCAAACTGTGTCTATCTATACCTCTAGATACACCAGCCAGACTGTGTCTATATCTACCAACCTCTAGATACACCAGCCAGACTGTGTCTATCTCAACCTCTAGATAGACCAGCCAGACTGTGTCTATCTAAACCAACGTCTAGATACACCAGCCAGACTGTGTCTATCTATACCTCTAGATACTCCAGCCAGACTGTGTCTATCTCTACCAACCTCTAGATACACCAGTCAGACTGTGTCTGTCTATACCTGTAGATACACCAGCCAGACTGTGTCTATCTATACCTCTAGATACACCAGCCAGACTGTGTCTATATCTACCAACCTCTAGATACACCAGCCAGACTGTGTCTATCTATACCAACCTCTAGATACACCAGCCAGACTGTGTCTATCTATACCTCTAAATACACTAGCCAGACTGTGTCTATATATACCTCTAGATACACCAGCCAGACTGTGTCTATCTATACCTCTAGATACACTGCCAGACTGTGTCTATCTATACCAACTTCTAGATACACCAGCCAGACTGTGTCTATCTATACCTCTAGATACACCAGCCAGACTGTGTCTATCTATACCAACCTCTAGATACACCAGCCAGACTGTGTCTATCTATACCTCTAGATACACCAGCCAGACCGTGTCTATCTATACCAACCTCTAGATACACCAGCCAGACTGTGTCTATCTATACCTCTAGATACACCAGCCAGACTGTGTCTATCTCTACCAACCTCAAGATACACAAGCCAGACGGTGTCTATCTCAACCTCTAGATACACCAGCCAGACTGTGTCTATCTATACCTCTAGATACACCAGCCAGACTGTGTATATCTCTACCAACCTCTAGATACACCAGTCAGACTGTGTCTATCTATACTTGTAGATACACCAGCCAGACTGTGTCTATCTATACCTGTAGATACACCAGCCAGACTGTGTCTATATCTACCAACCTCTAGATACACCAGCCAGACTGTGTCTATCTATACCAACCTCTAGATACACCAGCCAGACTGTGTCTATCTATACCTCTAGATACACCAGCCAGACTGTGTCTATCTATACCAACCTCTAGATACACCAGCCAGACTGTGTCTATCTATACCTCTAGATATACCAGCCAGACTGTGTCTATCTATACCTCTAGATATACCAGCCAGACTGTGTCTATCTCTACCAACCTCTAGATACACCAGCCAGACGGTGTCTATCTCAACCTCTAGATACACCAGCCAGACTGTGTCTATCTATACCTCTAGATACACCAGCCAGACTGTGTCTATCTATACCAACCTCATGATACACCAGCCAGACTGTGTCTATCTATACCTCTAGATACACCAACCAGACTGTGTCTATCTATACCAACCTCTAGATACACCAGCCAGACTGTGTCTATCTCTAACAACCTCTAGATACACCAGCAAGACTGTGTCTATCTGTACCAATGTCTAGATACACCAGCCAGACTGTGTCTATCTATACCTCTAGATACACCAGCCAGACTGTGTCTACCTATACTTCTAGATACACCAGCCAGACTGTGTCTATCTATACCTTTAGATACACCAGCCAGACTGTGTCTATCTCTACCAACCTCTAGATACACCAGCCAGACTGTGTCTATCTATACCTCTAGATAAACCAGCCAGACTGTGTCTATCTATACCTGTAGATACACCAGCCAGACGGTGTCTATGTATACCTCTAAATACACCAGCCAGACTGTGTCTATCTATACCTCTAGATACACCAGCCAGACTGTGTCTATCTATACCTTTAGATGCACCAGCCAGACTGTGTCTATCTCTACCAACCTCTAGATACACCAGCCAGACACTGTCTATCTATACCAACCTCTAGATACACCAGCCATACTGTGTCTATCTATACCTCTAGATACACCAGCCAGACTGTGTCTATCTCTACCAACCTCTAGATACACCAGCCAGACTGTGTCTATCTCTACCAACCTCTAGATACACCAGTCAGACTGTGTCTGTCTATACCTGTAGATACACCAGCCAGACTGTGTCTATCTATACCTCTAGATACACCAGCCAGACTGTGTCTATATCTACCAACCTCTAGATACACCAGCCAGACTGTGTCTATCTATACCAACCTCTAGATACACCAGCCAGACTGTGTCTATCTATACCTCTAAATACACTAGCCAGACTGTGTCTATCTATACCTCTAGATACACCAGCCAGACTGTGTCTATCTATACCTCTAGATACACTGCCAGACTGTGTCTATCTATACCAACCTCTAGATACACCAGCCAGACTGTGTCTATCTATACCTCTAGATACACCAGCCAGACTGTGTCTATCTATACCAACCTCTAGATACACCAGCCAGACTGTGTCTATCTATACCTCTAGATACACCAGCCAGACCGTGTCTATCTATACCAACCTCTAGATACACCAGCCAGACTGTGTCTATCAAATCAAATCAAATCAAATTTTATTGGTCACATGTGCCGAATACAACAAGTGCAGACATTACAGTGAAATGCTTACTTACAGCCCTTAACCAACAGTGCGTTTATTTTAAACAAAAAAAGTAAGAATAAAACAACAACAAAAAAAAGTGTTGAGAAAAACAAAGAGCAGAAGTAAAATAAAGTGACAGTAGGGAGGCTATATATACAGGGGGGTAGCGGTGCAGAGTCAATGTGCGGGGGCACCGGCTAGTTGAGGTAGTTGAGGTAATATGTACATGTGGGTAGAGTTAAAGTGACTATGCATAAATACTTAACAGAGTAGCAGCAGCGTAAAAAGGATGGGGTGGGGGGGCAGTGCAAATAGTCCGGGTAGCCATGATTAGCTGTTCAGGAGTCTTATGGCTTGTGGGTAGAAGCTGTTGAGAAGTCTTTTGGACCTAGACTTGGCACTCCGGTACCGCTTGCCGTGCGGTAGCAGAGAGAACAGTCTATGACTAGGGTGGCTGGAGTCTTTGACAATTTTGAGGGCCTTCCTCTGACACCGCCTGGTATAGAGGTCTTGGATGGCAGGGAGCTTTGCCCCAGTGATGTACTGGGCCGTACGCACTACCCTCTGTAGTGCCTTGCGGTCAGAGGCCAAGCAGTTGCCATACCAGGCGGTGATGCAACCAGTCAGGATGCTCTCGATGGTGCAGCTGTAGAATTTTTTGAGGATCTGAGGACCCATGCCAAATCTTTTAGTCTCCTGAGGGGAATAGGCTTTGTCGTGCCCTCTTCACGACTGTCTTGGTGTGCTTGGACCATGATAGTTCGTTGGTGATGTGGACACCAAGGAACTTGAAGCTCTCAACCTGTTCCACTACAGCCCCGTCGGCGAGAATGGGGCGTGCTCAGTCCTCTTTTTTTCCTGTAGTCCACAATCATCTCCTTTGTCTTGGTCACGTTGAGGGAGAGGTTGTTGTCCTGGCACCACACGGCCAGATCTCTGACCTCCTCCCTATAGGCTGTCTCATCGTTGTCGGTGATCAGGCCTACCACTGTTGTGTCGTCGGCAAACTTAATGATGGTGTTGGAGTCGTGCCTGGCCATGCAGTCATGGGTGAACAGAGAGTACAGGAGGGGACAGTCTGGCTGGTGTATCTACAGGTATAGACAGACACAGTCTGACTGGTGTATCTATACCTCTAGGATCTATACCTCTAGATACACCAGCCAGACTGTGTCTATCTCTACCAACCTCTAGATACACCAGTCAGACTGTGTCTGTCTATACCTGTAGATACACCAGCCAGACTGTGTCTATCTATACCTCTAGATACACCAGCCAGACTGTGTATATCTCTACCAACCTCTAGATACACCAGTCAGACTGTGTCTATCTATACTTGTAGATACACCAGCCAGACTGTGTCTATCTATACCTGTAGATACACCAGCCAGACTGTGTCTATATCTACCAACCTCTAGATACACCAGCCAGACTGTGTCTATCTATACCAACCTCTAGATACACCAGCCAGACTGTGTCTATCTATACCTCTAGATACACTAGCCAGACTGTGTCTATCTATACCTCTAGATACACCAGCCAGACTGTGTCTATCTCTAACAACCTCTACATACACCAGCAAGACTGTGTCTATCTGTACCAACCTCTAGATACACCAGCCAGACTGTGTCTATCTATACCAACCTCTAGATACACCAGCCAGACTGTGTCTATCTATACCTCTAGATACACCAGCCAGACTGTGTCTATCTATACCAACCTCTAGATATACCAGCCAGACGGTGTCTATCTCAACCTCTAGATACACCAGCCAGACTGTGTCTATCTATACCTCTAGATACACCAGCCAGACTGTGTCTATCTATACCAACCTCATGATACACCAGCCAGACTGTGTCTATCTATACCTCTAGATACACCAACCAGACTGTGTCTATCTATACCAACCTCTAGATACACCAGCCAGACTGTGTCTATCTCTAACAACCTCTAGATACACCAGCAAGACTGTGTCTATCTGTACCAATGTCTAGATACACCAGCCAGACTGTGTCTATCTATACCTCTAGATACACCAGCCAGACTGTGTCTACCTATACTTCTAGATACACCAGCCAGACTGTGTCTATCTATACCTTTAGATACACCAGCCAGACTGTGTCTATCTCTACCAACCTCTAGATACACCAGCCAGACTGTGTCTATCTATACCTCTAGATAAACCAGCCAGACTATGTCTATCTATACCTGTAGATACACCAGCCAGACGGTGTCTATGTATACCTCTAGATACACCAGCCAGACTGTGTCTATCTATACCTCTAGATACACCAGCCAGACTGTGTCTATCTATACCTTTAGATACACCAGCCAGACTGTGTCTATCTCTACCAACCTCTAGATACACCAGCCAGACACTGTCTATCTATACCAACCTCTAGATACACCAGCCATACTGTGTCTATCTATACCTCTAGATACACCAGCCAGACTGTGTCTATCTCTACCAACCTCTAGATACACCAGCCAGACTGTGTCTATCTCTACCAACCTCTAGATACACCAGCCAGACTGTGTCTATCTATACCAACCTCATGATACACCAGCCAGACTGTGTCTATCTATACCAACCTCTAGATACACCAGCCAGACTGTTTCTATCTCTAACAACCTCTAGATACACCAGCAAGACTGTGTCTATCTGTACCAATGTCTAGATACACCAGCCAGACTGTGTCTATCTATACCTCTAGATACACCAGCCAGACTGTGTCTATCTATACTTTTAGATACACCAGCCAGACTGTGTCTATCTATACCTCTAGATACACCAACCAGACTGTGTCTATCTATACCAACCTCTAGATACACCAGCCAGACTGTTTCTATCTCTAACAACCTCTAGATACACCAGCAAGACTGTGTCTATCTGTACCAATGTCTAGATACACCAGCCAGACTGTGTCTATCTATACCTCTAGATACACCAGCCAGACTGTGTCTATCTATACCTTTAGATACACCAGCCAGACTGTGTCTATCTCTACCAACCTCTAGATACACCAGCCAGACTGTGTCTATCTATACCTCTAGATACACCAGCCAGACTGTGTCTATCTATACCTCTAGATAAACCAGCCAGACTGTGTCTATCTATACCTGTAGATACACCAGCCAGACTGTGTCTATGTATACCTCTAGATACACCAGCCAGACTGTGTCTATCTATACCTCTAGATACACCAGCCAGACTGTGTCTATCTATACCTCTAGATAAACCAGCCAGACTGTGTCTATCTATACCTGTAGATACACCAGCCAGACTGTGTCTATGTATACCTCTAGATACACCAGCCAGACTGTGTCTATCTATACCTCTAGATACACCAGCCAGACTGTGTCTATCTATACCTTTAGATACACCAGCCAGACTGTGTCTATCTCTACCAACCTCTAGCTACACCAGCCAGACACTGTCTATCTATACCAACCTCTAGATACACCAGCCATACTGTGTCTATCTATACCTCTAGATACACCAGCCAGACTGTGTCTATCTCTACCAACCTCTAGATACACCAGCCAGACTGTCTATCTCTACCAACCTCTAGATACACCAGCCAGAATGTGTCTATCTATACCAACCTCTAGATACACCAGCCAGACTGTGTCTATCTATACCTCTAGATACACCAGCAAGACTCTGTCTATCTATACCTCTATATACACCAGCCAGTAGTGTCTATCTATACCTGTAGATACACCAGCCAGATTGTGTCTATGTATACCTCTAGATACACCAGCCAGACTGTGTCTATCTATACCTCTAGATACACCAGCCAGACTGTGTCTATCTCTACCAACCTCTAGATACACCAGCCAGACGGTGTCTATCTCAACTTCTAGATACACCAGCCAGACTGTGTCTATCTAAACCTCTAGATACACCAGCCAGACTGTGTCTATCTATACCAACCTCTAAATACACCAGCCAGACTGTGTCTATATATACCAACGTCTAGATACACCAGCCAGACTGTGTCTATCTATACCTCTAGACACACCAGCCAGACTGTGTCTATCTCTACCAACCTCTAAATACACCAGCCAGACTGTGTCTATCTCTACCTGTAGATACACCAGCCAGACTGTGTCTATCTATACCTCTAGATACACCAGCTAGACTGTGTCTATCTCTACCAACCTCTAGATACACCAGCCAGACTGTGTCTATCTCAACCTGTAGATACACCAGCCAGACTGTTTCTATCTATACCTCTAGATACACCAGCCAGACTGTGTCTATGTAAACCTCTAGATACACCAGCCAGACTGTGTCTATCTATACCTCTAGATACACCAGCCAGACTGTGTCTATCTATACCTCTAGATACACCAGCCAGACTGTGTCTATATCTACCAACCTCTAGATACACCAGCCAGACTGTGTCTATCTATACCTCTAGATACACCAGCCAGACTGTGTCTATATCTACCAACCTCTAGATACACCAGCCAGACTGTGTCTATCTCAACCTCTAGATAGACCAGCCAGACTGTGTCTATCTAAACCAACGTCTAGATACACCAGCCAGACTGTGTCTATCTATACCTCTAGATACACCAGCCAGACTGTGTATATCTCTACCAACCTCTAGATACACCAGTCAGACTGTGTCTATCTATACTTGTAGATACACCAGCCAGACTGTGTCTATCTATACCTGTAGATACACCAGCCAGACTGTGTCTATATCTACCAACCTCTAGATACACCAGCCAGACTGTGTCTATCTATACCAACCTCTAGATACACCAGCCAGACTGTGTCTATCTATACCTCTAGATACACTAGCCAGACTGTGTCTATCTATACCTCTAGATACACCAGCCAGACTGTGTCTATCTCTAACAACCTCTACATACACCAGCAAGACTGTGTCTATCTGTACCAACCTCTAGATACACCAGCCAGACTGTGTCTATCTATACCTCTAGATACACCAGCCAGACTGTGACGTTCTGGCTCCGGGACTCTTAGTAGTGAGCCAGGGTTGTCATTTTCATTTGGGTGTAGTTCTATGTGGGATCTAGTTGTTTCATTTCTATGTTTGGTTTTGATGTTGATTTAGTCATATGACTCCCAATCGGAGGTAACGAGTGTCAGCTGTCGGCTCGTTATCTTTGATTGGGAGCCATATTTATACTGTGTGGTTTCACCTTGGTTTTGTGGGTTTTTGTTTCCTTGTTGCTGTTAGTCATTATCAGTATTGAACTTCACTTTCGTCATATTTGGTTTGTTGTTTTGATCGTGGTTTCTTTATGATAAAGTCTACGATGTTCGCTCAACACGCTGCGTATTGGTCCGTTTCCTCAGACGATCGTGACAGAAAAACCCACCATAAAAGGACCAAGCAGCGCGTCCAGGAGCAAAGGGTCTGGACATGGGAGGAACTGTTGGACGGTAAAGGGTCCTGGACTTGGGAGGAGATCCTGGATGGTATGGATCGCCGACCATGGAACGAGACGGTGGAGAGGCGACGGCGAGAGGAGCAACGGCATCGGCAGGGCCATCGTCGGAAGGACGGGAGGCAACCCCAAAAAATTTTTTGGGGGGCACATGGCAGGCGGCTGGGCAGCAGGAGGCTGCCACAGGGAGAAAAGGAGAGAAGGCTAACGGAGTACGGGAGCCATTGGCGAGTAGAGGGAGGGAAGTGTGTGTGGCACGGCGTGAAAGACTGATGTGTGTTGCCAGTCCGGTCCGGCCCGTTCCTGATCCTCGGTTGAGGCCAGTGGTGTGTGTTCCCGGTGTACGGACCGCCTGTTCCTACTCCAAGCACCAGGTCCACGGTGTGCTACGCCAGCCCGGCCCGGCCTGTTCCGGCCACTCGCACCAGGGATGCGGTGCGCGTCGCCAGCCCAGCCCGGCCTGTTCCTGCTCCACGCACCAGGGATAGGGTGCGCTCGCCAGCCCGGCCCGGCCTGTTCCGCCACTTCGCACCAGGGGATACGGTGCGCGTCGCCAGCTCAGCCCGGCCTGTTCCTACTCCACGCACCAGGGATACGGTGCGGCGTCGCCAGCCCAGCCCGGCCTGTTCCTACTCCACGCACCAGGGATACGGTGCGCTTCGCCAGCCCGGCCCGGCCTGTTCCGGCCTCTCGCACCAGAGATATGGTGCGCGTCGCCAGCCCAGCCCGGCCTGTTCCTGCTCTCCGCACTAGGCCTTATGTGCGTCCCCCAGGGTCCAGCATGCCCTGTTGCTGCTCTCCGCACTAGGCCTTATGTGTGTCCCCAGGGGCCAAGCATGCCCTGTTGCTGCTTCCCGCGCTAGCCCTGAGATGCGTGTCCTCAGCCCGGTACCTCCAGTTCCGGCACCACGCATCAGGCCTACGGTGCGTCCCCAGGGCCAAGCATGCCCTGTTGCTTCTCCCCGCACTAGCCCTGAGATGCGTGTCCTCAGCCCGGTACCTCCAGTTCCGGCACCACGCATCAGGCCTACGGTGCGTCCCCAGGGCCAAGCATGCCCTGTTGCTTCTCCCCGCACTAGCCCTGAGATGCGTGTCCTCAGCCCGGTACCTCCAGTTCCGGCACCACGCACCAGGCCTACGGTGCGCCTCAGACGGCCAGAGTCTGCCGTCGCCCTAACGGGCCTGAACTGTCCGTCTGCCCAACGCCGTCTGGAACTGCCCGTCTGCCCAACGGGCGCCTGAACTGCCCGTCTGCCCAACGCCGTCTGAACTGTCCGTCTGCTCAACGCCGTCTGAACTGCCCGTCTGTACTGAGCCTGCAAAGCCGCCCGTCTGCCATGAGCCTTCAGAGCCGTCCCGCCAGACCCGGAGCCGCTAAGAGCTCTCCGCCAGACAGGATCAGCCAGAGCCTTCCGCCAGACAGGATCAGCCAGAGCCTTCCGCCAGACAGGATCAGCCAGAGCCTTCCGCCAGACAGGATCAGCCAGAGCCTTCCGCCAGACAGGATCAGCCAGAGCCTTCCGCTAGACAGGAGCAGCCAGAGCCTTCCGTCAGACCGGATCAGCCAGAGCCTTCCGCCAGCCAGGAGCAGCCAGAGCCTTCCGCCAGACGGGATCAGCCAGAGCCTTCCGCCAGCCATGAGCAGCCAGATCCGTCAGCCAGCCATGAGCCGTCCAGCCAGGATCCGCCAGAGCCGTCCAGCCAGGATCCGCCAGAGCCGCCAGCCAGGATCCGCCAGAGCCAGCCAGCCAGGATCCGCCATTTAGTCAGGTGCTGCCCCTTAGTCCAGTGCTGCCCCCTTAGTCCAGTGCTGCCCCTTAGTCCGGTGCTGTCCCTCAGCCTGGTGCTGCCTCTTAGTCCGGTGCTGCCCCTTAATCCAGGTGGGTTTAAGTGGAGGGTGGTCATTGGGAGGAGGTTAAGAAAGCGGGTAGTAACTATAGTGGGGTGGTGGTCAAGCCCGGAGCCGGAACCGCCTCCGGGGAGCAACACCCACCCAGCCCTCCCCTATTGTGGGGTTGTGAGGCGCGGTCGCAGTCCGCGCCTTTAGGGGGTACTGTGACGTTCTGGCTCCGGGACTCTTAGTAGTGAGCCAGGGTTGTCATTTTCATTTGGGTGTAGTTCTATGTGGGATCTAGTTGTTTCATTTCTATGTTTGGTTTTGATGTTGATTTAGTCATATGACTCCCAATCGGAGGTAACGAGTGTCAGCTGTCGGCTCGTTATCTCTGATTGGGAGCCATATTTATACTGTGTGGTTTCACCTTGGTTTTGTGGGTTTTTGTTTCCTTGTTGCTGTTAGTCATTATCAGTATTGAACTTCACTTTCGTCATATTTGGTTTGTTGTTTTGATCGTGGTTTCTTTATGATAAAGTTTACGATGTTCGCTCAACACGCTGCGTATTGGTCCGTTTCCTCAGACGATCGTGACACAGACTGTGTCTATCTATACCAACCTCTAGATACACCAGCCAGACTGTGTCTATCTATACCTCTAGATACACCAGCCAGACTGTGTCTATCTATACCAACCTCTAGATACACCAGCCAGACTGTGTCTATCTATACCTCTAGATACACCAGCCAGACTGTGTCTATCTATACCTCTAGATATACCAGCCAGACTGTGTCTATCTCTACCAACCTCTAGATACACCAGCCAGACGGTGTCTATCTCAACCTCTAGATACACCAGCCAGACTGTGTCTATCTATACCTCTAGATACACCAGCCAGACGGTGTCTATCTATACCAACCTCATGATACACCAGCCAGACTGTGTCTATCTATACCTCTAGATACACCAACCAGACTGTGTCTATCTATACCTCTAGATACACCAGCCAGACTGTGTCTATCTATACCTCTAGATAAACCAGCCAGACTGTGTTTATCTATACCTGTAGATACACCAGCCAGACGGTGTCTATGTATACCTCTAGATACACCAGCCAGACTGTGTCTATCTATACCTCTAGATACACCAGCCAGACTGTGTCTATCTATACCTTTAGATACACCAGCCAGACTGTGTCTATCTCTACCAACCTCTAGATACACCAGCCAGACACTGTCTATCTATACCAACCTCTAGATACACCAGCCATACTGTGTCTATCTATACCTCTAGATACACCAGCCAGACTGTGTCTATCTCTACCAACCTCTAGATACACCAGCCAGACTGTGTCTATCTCTACCAACCTCTAGATACACCAGCCAGACTGTGTCTATCTATACCAACCTCTAGATACACCAGCCAGACTGTGTCTATCTATACCTCTAGATACATCAGCAAGACTGTGTCTATCTATACCTCTAGATACACCAGCCAGACTGTGTCTATCTATACCTGTAGATACACCAGCCAGATTGTGTCTATGTATACCTCTAGATACACCAGCCAGACTGTGTCTATCTCTACCAACCTCTAGATACACCAGCCAGACTTTGTCTATCTAAACCTTTAGATACACCAGCCAGACTGTGTCTATCTATACCAACCTCTAAATACACCAGCAAGACTGTGTCTATATATACCAACGTCTAGATACACCAGCCAGACTGTGTCTATCTATACCTCTAGATACCCCAGCCAGACTGTGTCTATCTCTACCAACCTCTAAATACACCAGCCAGACTGTGTCTATCTCTACCTGTAGATACACCAGCCAGACTGTGTCTATCTATACCTCTACATACACCAGCTAGACTGGGTCTATCTCTACCAACCTCTAGATACACCAGCCAGACTGTGTCTATCTCAACCTGTAGATACACCAGCCAGACTGTGTCTATCTATACCTCTAGATACACCAGCCAGACTGTGTCTATGTAAACCTCTAGATACACCAGCCAGACTGTGTCTATCTATACCTCTAGATACACCAGCCAGACTGTGTCTATATCTACCAACCTCTAGATACACCTGCCAGACTGTGTCTATCTATACCTCTAGATACACCAGCCAGACTGTGTCTATATCTACCAACCTCTAGATACACCAGCCAGACTCCGTCTATCTCAACCTCTAGATACACCAGCCAGACTGTGTCTATCTCAACCTCTAGATAGACCAGCCAGACTGTGTCTATCTAAACCAACGTCTAGATACACCAGCCAGACTGTGTCTATCTATACCTCTAGATACACCAGCCAGACTGTGTCTATCTCTACCAACCTCTAGATACACCAGTCAGACTGTGTCTGTCTATACCTGTAGATACACCAGCCAGACTGTGTCTATCTATACCTCTAGATACACCAGCCAGACTGTGTCTATATCTACCAACCTCTAGATACACCAGCCAGACTGTGTCTATCTATACCAACCTCTAGATACACCAGCCAGACTGTGTCTATCTATACCTCTAGATACACTAGCCAGACTGTGTCTATCTATACCTCTAGATACACCAGCCAGACTGTGTCTATCTATACCTCTAGATACACTGCCAGACTGTGTCTATCTATAGCAACCTCTAGATACACCAGCCAGACTGTGTCTATCTATACCTCTAGATACACCAGCCAGACTGTGTCTATCTATACCAACCTCTAGATACACCAGCCAGACTGTGTCTATCTATACCTCTAGATACACCAGCCAGACTGTGTCTATCTATACCTCTAGATACACCAGCCAGACTGTGTCTATCTATAGCAACCTCTAGATACACCAGCCAGACTGTGTCTATCTATACCTCTAGATACACCAGCCAGACTGTGTCTATCTATACAACCTCTAGATACACCAGCCAGACTGTGTCTATCTATACGCTCTAGATACACCAGCCAGACTGTGTCTATCTATACCAACCTCTAGATACACCAGCCAGACTGTGTCTATCTCTACCAACCTCAAGATACACAAGCCAGACGGTGTCTATCTCAACCTCTAGATACACCAGCCAGACTGTGTCTATCTATACCTCTAGATACACCAGCCAGTCTGTGTCTATATCTACCAACCTCTAGATACACCAGCCAGACTGTGTCTATCTATACCTCTAGATACACCAGCCAGACTGTGTCTATCTATACCAACCTCTAGATACACCAGCCAGACTCTTTCTATCTATACCTCTAGATACACCAGCCAGACTGTGTCTATCTATACCAACCTCTAGATACACCAGCCAGACTGTGTCTATCTATACTTCTAGATACACCAGCCAGACTGTGTCTATCTATACCAACCTCTAGATACACCAGCCAGACTGTGTCTATCTATACCTCTAGATATACCAGCCAGACTGTGTCTATCTATACCTCTAGATATACCAGCCAGACTGTGTCTATCTCTACCAACCTCTAGATACACCAGCCAGACGGTGTCTATCTCAACCTCTAGATACACCAGCCAGACTGTGTCTATCTATACCTCTAGATACACCAGCCAGACTGTGTCTATCTATACCAACCTCATGATACACCAGCCAGACTGTGTCTATCTATACCTCTAGATACACCAACCAGACTGTGTCTATCTATACAAACCTCTAGATACACCAGCCAGACTGTGTCTATCTCTAACAACCTCTAGATACACCAGCAAGACTGTGTCTATCTGTACCAACCTCTAGATACACCAGCCAGACTGTGTCTATCTATATCTCTAGATACACCAGCCAGACTGTGTCTATCTATACTTCTAGATACACCAGCCAGACTGTGTCTATCTATACCTTTAGATACACCAGCCAGACTGTGTCTATCTCTACCAACCTCTAGATACACCAGCCAGACTGTGTCTATCTCTAACAACCTCTAGATACACCAGCAAGACTGTGTCTATCTGTACAACCTCTAGATACACCAGCCAGACTGTGTCTATCTATACCTCTAGATACACCAGCCAGACTGTGTCTATCTATACCTCTAGATACACCAGCCAGACTGTGTCTATCTATACCTTTAGATACACCAGCCAGACTGTGTCTATCTCTACCAACCTCTAGATACACCAGCCAGACTGTGTCTATCTATACCAACCTCTAGATACACCAGCCAGACTGTGTCTATCTATACCTCTAGATACACCAGCAAGACTGTGTCTATCTATACCTCTAGATACACCAGCCAGACTGTGTCTATCTATACCTGTAGATACACCAGCCAGATTGTGTCTATGTATACCTCTAGATACACCAGCCAGACTGTGTCTATCTCTACCAACCTCTAGATACACCAGCCAGACGGTGTCTATCTCAACCTCTAGATACACCAGCCAGACTGTGTCTATCTAAACCTTTAGATACACCAGCCAGACTGTGTCTATCTATACCAACCTCTAAATACACCAGCAAGACTGTGTCTATATATACCAACGTCTAGATACACCAGCCAGACTGTGTCTATCTATACCTCTAGATACACCAGCCAGACTGTGTCTATCTCTACCAACCTCTAGATACACCAGCCAGACTGTGTCTATCTCAACCTGTAGATACACCAGCCAGACTGTGTCTATCTATACCTCTACATACACCAGCTACACTGGGTCTATCTCTACCAACCTCTAGATACACCAGCCAGACTGTGTCTATCTCAACCTGTAGATACACCAGCCAGACTGTGTCTATCTATACCTCTAGATACACCAGCCAGACTGTGTCTATGTAAACCTCTAGATACACCAGCCAGACTGTGTCTATCTATACCTCTAGATACACCAGCCAGACTGTGTCTATATCTACCAACCTCTAGATACACCAGCCAGACTGTGTCTATCTATACCTCTAGATACACCAGCCAGACTGTGTCTATATCTACCAACCTCTAGATACACCAGCCAGACTGTGTCTATCTATACCAACCTCTAGATACACCAGCCAGACTGTGTCTATCTCAACCTCTAGATAGACCAGCCAGACTGTGTCTATCTATACCAACGTCTAGATACACCAGCCAGACTGTGTCTATCTATACCTCTAGATACACCAGCCAGACTGTGTCTATCTCTACCAACCTCTAGATACACCAGCCAGACTGTGTCTGTCTATACCTGTAGATACACCAGCAAGACTGTGTCTATCTATACCTCTAGATACACCAGCCAGACTGTGTCTATCTCTACCAACCTCTAGATACACCAGCCAGACTGTGTCTATCTATACCAACCTCTAGATACACCAGCCAGACTGTGTCTATCTATACCTCTAGATACACTAGCCAGACTGTGTCTATCTATACCTCTAGATACACCAGCCAGACTGTGTCTATCTATACCTCTAGATACACCAGCCAGACTGTGTCTATCTATAGCAACCTCTAGATACACCAGCCAGACTGTGTCTATCTATACCTCTAGATACACCAGCCAGACTGTGTCTATCTATACCAACCTCTAGATACACTAGCCAGACTGTGTCTATCTATACCTCTAGATACACCAGCCAGACTGTGTCTATCTATACCTCTAGATACACTGCCAGACTGTGTCTATCTATAGCAACCTCTAGATACACCAGCCAGACTGTGTCTATCTATACCTCTAGATACACCAGCCAGACTGTGTCTATCTATACCAACCTCTAGATACACCAGCCAGACTGTGTCTATCTATACGTCTAGATACACCAGCCAGACTGTGTCTATCTATACCAACCTCTAGATACACCAGCCAGACTGTGTCTATCTCTACCAACCTCAAGATACACAAGCCAGACGGTGTCTATCTCAACCTCTAGATACACCAGCCAGACTGTGTCTATCTATACCTCTAGATACACCAGCCAGACTGTGTCTATATCTACCAACCTCTAGATACACCAGCCAGACTGTGTCTATCTATACCTCTAGATACACCAGCCAGACTGTGTCTATCTATACCAACCTCTAGATACACCAGCCAGACTGTGTCTATCTATACCTCTAGATACACCAGCCAGACTGTGTCTATCTATACCAACCTCTAGATACACCAGCCAGACTGTGTCTATCTATACCTCTAGATACACCAGCCAGACTGTGTCTATCTATACCAACCTCTAGATACACCAGCCAGACTGTGTCTATCTATACCTCTAGATATACCAGCCAGACTGTGTCTATCTATACCTCTAGATATACCAGCCAGACTGTGTCTATCTCTACCAACCTCTAGATACACCAGCCAGACGGTGTCTATCTCAACCTCTAGATACACCAGCCAGACTGTGTCTATCTATACCTCTAGATACACCAGCCAGACTGTGTCTATCTATACCAACCTCATGATACACCAGCCAGACTGTGTCTATCTATACCTCTAGATACACCAGCCAGACTGTGTCTATCTATACAAACCTCTAGATACACCAGCCAGACTGTGTCTATCTCTAACAACCTCTAGATACACCAGCAAGACTGTGTCTATCTGTACCAACCTCTAGATACACCAGCCAGACTGTGTCTATCTATACCTCTAGATACACCAGCCAGACTGTGTCTATCTATACTTCTAGATACACCAGCCAGACTGTGTCTATCTATACCTCTAGATACACCAGCCAGACTGTGTCTATCTCTACCAACCTCTAGATACACCAGCCAGACTGTGTCTATCTCTAACAACCTCTAGATACACCAGCAAGACTGTGTCTATCTGTACCAACCTCTAGATACACCAGCCAGACTGTGTCTATCTATACCTCTAGATACACCAGCCAGACTGTGTCTATCTATACTTCTAGATACATCAGCCAGACTGTGTCTATCTATACCTTTAGATACACCAGCCAGACTGTGTCTATCTCTACCAACCTCTAGATACACCAGCCAGACTGTGTCTATCTCAACCTCTAGATACACCAGCCAGACTGTCTATCTTTACGTCTAGATACACCAGCCAGACTGTGTCTATCTCTACCAACCTCTAGATACACCAGCCAGACTGTGTCTATCTATACCAACCTCTAGATACACCAGCCAGACTGTGTCTATCTATACCTCTAGATACAGTGGCCAGACTGTGTCTATCTATACCTCTAGATAAACCAGCCAGACTGTGTCTATCAATACCTGTAGATACACCAGCCAGACTGTGTCTATCTATACCTCTAGATACACCAGCCAGACTGTGTCTATCTATACCTCTAGATACACCAGCCATATTTTGTCTATCTATACCTCTAGATACACCAGCCAGACTGTGTCTATCTATACCTCTAGATACACCAGCCAGACTGTGTCTATCTCTACCAACCTCTAGATACACCAGCCAGACACTGTCTATCTATACCAACCTCTAGATACACCAGCCATACTGTGTCTATCTATACCTCTAGATACACCAGCCAGACTGTGTCTATCTCAACCAACCTCTAGATACACCAGCCAGACTGTGTCTATCTATACCAACCTCTAGATACACCAGCCAGTCTGTGTCTATCTATACCTCTAGATACACCAGCAAGACTGTGTCTATCTATACCTCTAGATTCACCAGCCAGACTGTGTCTATCTATACCTGTAGATACACTAGCCAGATTGTTCTATGTATACCTCTAGATACACCAGCCAGACTGTGTCTATCTATACCTCTAGATACACCAGCCAAATTGTGTCTATCTATACCTCTAGATACACCAGCCAGACTGTGTCTATCTATACATTTAGATACACCAGCCAGACTGTGTCAATCTCTACCAACCTCTAGATACACCAGCCAGACACTGTCTATCTATATAACCTCTAGATACACCAGCCAGACTATGTCTATCTATACCTCTAGATACACCAGCCAGACTGTGTCTATCTCAACCTCTAGATACACCAGCCAGACTGTCTATCTTTACGTCTAGATACACCAGCCAGACTGTGTCTATCTCTACAACCTCTAGATACACCAGCCAGACTGTGTCTATCTATACCAACCTCTAGATACACCAGCCAGACTGTGTCTATCTATACCTCTAGATACACCAGCCAGACTGTGTCTATCTATACCAACCTCTAGATACACCAGCCAGACTGTGTCTATCTATACCTCTAGATACACCAGCCAGACTGTGTCTATCTCTACCAACCTCTAGATACACCAGCCAGACGGTGTCTATATATACCTCTAGATACACCAGCCAGACTGTGTCTATCTATACCTGTATATACACCAGCCAGATTTTGTCTATCTATACCTCTAGATACACCAGCCAGACTGTGTCTATCTATACCTTTAGATACACCAGCCAGATTGTGTCTATCTCTACCAACCTCTAGATACACCAGCACGACACTGTCTATCTATATAATCTCTAGATACACCAGCCAGACTGTGTCTATCTATACCTCTAGATACACCAGTCAGACTGTGTTTATCTCAACCTCTAGATACACCAGCCAGACTGTGTCTTTGTATACCTCTAGATTCACCAGCCAGACTGTGTCTATCTATACCTCTAGATATACCAGCCAGACTGTGTCTATCTCTAACAACCTCTAGATACACCAGCAAGACTGTGTCTATCTCAACCTCTAGATACACCAGCCAGACTGTCTATCTTTACGTCTAGATACACCAGACAGACTGTGTCTATCTCTACCAACCTCTAGATACACCAGCCAGACTGTGTCTATCTATACCAACCTCTAGATACACCAGCCAGACTGTGTCTATCTATACCTCTAGATACAGTGGCCAGACTGTGTCTATCTATACCTCTAGATAAACCAGCCAGACTGTGTCTATCAATACCTGTAGATACACCAGCCAGACTGTGTCTATGTATACCTCTAGATACACCAGCCAGACTGTGTCTATCTATACCTCTAGATACACCAGCCATATTTTGACTATCTATACCTCTAGATACACCAGCCAGACTGTGTCTATCTATACCTTTAGATACACCAGCCAGACTGTGTCTATCTCTACCAACCTCTAGATACACCAGCCAGACACTGTCTATCTATACCAACCTCTAGATACACCAGCCAGACTGTGTCTATCTATACCTCTAGATACACCAGCCAGACTGTGTCTATCTCAACCAACCTCTAGATACACCAGCCAGACTGTGTCTATCTCTACCAACCTCTAGATACACCAGCCAGACTGTGTCTATCTATACCAACCTCTAGATACACCAGCCAGACTGTGTCTATCTATACCTCTAGATACACCAGCAAGACTGTGTCTATCTATACCTCTAGATACACCAGCCAGACTGTGTCTATCTATACCTCTAGATACACCAGCCAGATTGTGTCTATGTATACCTCTAGATACACCAGCCAGACTGTGTCTATCTATACCTCTAGATACACCAGCCAGACTGTGTCTATCTATACCTCTAGATACACCAGCCAGACTGTGTCTATCTATACCTCTAGATACACCAGCCAGACTGTGTCTATCTCTACCAACCTCTAGATACACCAGCCAGACACTGTCTATCTATATAACCTCTAGATACACCAGCCAGACTATGTCTATCTATACCTCTAGATACACCAGCCAGACTGTGTCTATCTCAACCTCTAGATACACCAGCCAGACTGTCTATCTTTACATCTAGATACACCAGCCAGACTGTGTCTATCTCTACAACCTCTAGATACACCAGCCAGACTGTCTCTATCTATACCAACCTCTAGATACACCAGCCAGACTGTGTCTATCAATACCTCTAGATACACCAGCCAGACTGTGTCTATCTATACCAACCTCTAGATACACCAGCCAGACTTTGTCTATCTATACCTCTATATACACCAGCCAGACTGTGTCTATCTATACCGACCTCTAGATACACCAGCCAGACTGTGTCTATCTATACCTCTAGATATACCAGCCAGACTGTGTCTATCTCTACCAACCTCTAGATACACCAGCCAGACGGTGTCTATATATACATCTAGATACACCAGCCAGACTGTGTCTATCTATACCTGTATATACACCAGCCAGACTGTGTCTATGTATACCTCTAGATACACCAGCCAGACTGTGTCTATCTATACCTCTAGATACACCAGCCAGACTGTGTCTATCTATACCTCTAGATACACCAGCCAGACTGTGTCTATCTATACCTTTAGATACACCAGCCAGACTGTGTCTATCTCTACCAACCTCTAGATACACCAGCCAGACACTGTCTATCTATACCAACCTCTAGATACACCAGCCAGACTGTGTCTATCTATACCTCTAGATACACCAGTCAGACTGTGTTTATCTCAACCTCTAGATACACCAGCCAGACTGTGTCTTTGTATACCTCTAGATACACCAGCCAGACTGTGTCTATCTATACCTCTAGATACACTAGCCAGACTGTGTCTATCTATACCAACCTCTAGATACACCAGCCAGACTGTGTCTATCTATACCTCTAGATACACCAGCCAGACTGTGTCTATCTATACCAACCTCTAGATACACCAGCCAGACTGTGTCTATCTATACCTCTAGATACACCAGCCAGACTGTGTCTATCTCTACCAACCTCTAGATACACCAGCCAGACGGTGTCTATCTAAACCTCTAGATACACCAGCCAGACTGTGTCTATCTATACCTCTAGATACACCAGCCAGACTGTGTCTATCTCTACCAACCTCTAGATACACCAGCCAGACTGTGTCTATCTATACCTCTAGATACACCAGCCAGACTGTGTCTATCTCTACCAACCTCTAGATACACCAGTCAGACTGTGTCTATCTATACCTGTAGATACACCAGCCAGACTGTGTCTATCTATACCTCTAGATACACCAGCCAGACTGTGTCTATATCTACCAACCTCTAGATACACCAGCCAGACTGTGTCTATCTATACCAACCTCTAGATACACCAGCCAGACTGTGTCTATCTATACCTCTAGATACACTAGCCAGACTGTGTCTATCTATACCTCTAGATACACCAGCCAGACTGTGTCTATCTATACCTCTAGATACACCAGCCAGACTGTGTCTATCTATACCAACCTCTAGATACACCAGCCAGACTGTGTCTATCTATACCTCTAGATACACCAGCCAGACTGTGTCTATCTATACCAACCTCTAGATACACCAGCCAGACTGTGTCTATCTCAACCTCTAGATACACCAGCCAGACTGTGTCTTTGTATACCTCTAGATTCACCAGCCAGACTGTGTCTATCTATACCTCTAGATACACAAGCCAGACTGTGTCTATCTATACCAACCTCTAGATACACCAGCCAGACTGTGTCTATCTATACCTCTAGATACACCAGCCAGACTGTGTCTATCTATACCAACCTCTAGATACACCAGCCAGACTGTGTCTATCTATACCTCTAGATACACCAGCCAGACTGTGTCTATCTATACCAACCTCTAGATACACCAGCCAGACGGTGTCTATCTCAACCTCTAGATACACCAGCCAGACTGTGTCTATCTATACCTCTAGATACACCAGCCAGACTGTGTCTATATCTACCAACCTCTAGATACACCAGCCAGACTGTGTCTATCTATACCTCTAGATACACCAGCCAGACTGTGTCTATCTCTACCAACCTCTAGATACACCAGCCAGACTGTGTCTATCTATACCTCTAGATACACCAGCCAGACTGTGTCTATCTATACCTCTAGATACACCAGCCAGACTGTGTCTATATCTACCAACCTCTAGATACACCAGCCAGACTGTGTCTATCTATACCTCTAGATACACCAGCCAGACTGTGTCTATCAATACCTCTAGATAAACCAGCCAGACTGTGTCTATCTATACCTCTAGATACACCAGCCAGACTGTGTCTATCTATACCTCTAGATACACCAGCCAGACTGTGTCTATCTATACCTCTAGATACACCAGCCATATTTTGTCTATCTATACCTCTAGATACACCAGCCAGACTGTGTCTATATCTACCAACCTCTAGATACACCAGCCAGACTGTGTCTATCTATACCTCTAGATACACCAGCCAGACTGTGTCTATCTATACCTGTAGATACACCAGCCAGACTGTGTCTATCTATACCTCTAGATACACCATCCAGACTGTGTCTATCTATACCAACCTCTAGATACACCAGCCAGACTGTGTCTATCTATACCAACCTCTAGATACACCAGCCAGACTCTGTCTATCTATACCTCTAGATATACCAGCCAGACTTTGTCTATCTCTACCAACCTCTAGATACACCAGCCAGATGGTGTCTATCTCAACCTCTATATACACCAGCCAGACTGTGTCTATCTATACCTCTAGATACACAATCCAGACTGTGTCTATCTATACCAACCTCATGATACACCAGCCAGACTGTGTCTATCTATAGCTCTAGATACACCAACCAGACTGTGTCTATCTATACCAACCTCTAGATACACCAGCCAGACTGTGTCTATCTCTAACAACCTCTAGATAAACCAGCAAGACTGTGTCTATCTGTACCAACCTCTAGATACACCAGCCAGACTGTGTCTATCTATACCTCTAGATACACCAGCCAGACTGTGTCTATCTATACTTCTAGATACACCAGCCAGACTGTGTCTATCTATACCTTTAGATACACCAGCCAGACTGTGTCTATCTCTACCAATCTCTAGATACACCAGCCAGACTGTGTCTATCTATACCAACCTCTAGATACACCAGCCAGACTGTGTCTATCTATACCTTCAGATACACCAGCCAGACTGTGTCTATCTCTACCAACCTCTAGATACACCAGCCAGACTGTGTCTATCTCAACCTCTAGATACACTAGCCAGACTGTATATCTTTACGTCTAGATACACCAGCCAGACTGTGTCTATCTCTACCAACCTCTAGATACACCAGCCAGACTGTGTCTATCTATACCAACCTCTAGATACACCAGCCAGACTGTGTCTATCTATACCTCTAGATACACCAGCCAGACTGTGTCTATCTATACCTCTAGATAAACCAGCCAGACTGTGTCTATCTATACCTGTAGATACACCAGCCAGACTGTGTCTATGTATACCTCTAGATACACCAGCCAGACTGTGTCTATCTATACCTCTAGATACACCAGCCATATTTTGTCTATCTATACCTCTAGATACACCAGCCAGACTGTGTCTATCTATACCTTTAGATACACCAGCCAGACTGTGTCTATCTCTACCAACCTCTAGATACACCAGCCAGACACTGTCTTTCTATACCAACCTCTAGATACACCAGCCATACTGTGTCTATCTATACCTCTAGATACACCAGCCAGACTGTGTCTATCTCACCTTCTAGATACACTTGCCAGACTGTCTATCTTTACGTCTAGATACACCAGCCAGAGTGTGTCTATCTCTACCAACCTCTAGATACACCAGCCAGACTGTGTCTATCTCTACCAACCTCTAGATACACCAGCCAGACACTGTCTATCTATATAACCTCTAGATAAACCAGCCAGACTATGTCTATCTATACCTCTAGATACACCAGCCAGACTGTGTCTATCTCAACCTCTAGATACACCAGCCAGACTGTGTCTATCTATACCTCTAGATACACCAGCCAGACTGTGTCTATCTATACCAACCTCTAGATACACCAGCCAGACTGTGTCTATCTCAACCTCTAGATACACCAGCCAGACTGTGTCTATCTATACCTCTAGATACACCAGCCAGACTGTGTCTATCTATACCTTCAGATACACCAGCCAGACTGTGTCTATCTATACCAACCTCTAGATACACCAGCCAGACTGTGTCTATCTCAACCTCTAGATACACCAGCCAGACTGTATATCTTTACCTCTAGATACACCAGCCAGACTGTGTCTATCTCTACCAACCTCTAGATACACCAGCCAGACTGTGTCTATCTATACCAACCTCTAGATACACCAGCCAGACTGTGTCTATCTATACCTCTAGATACACCAGCCAGACTGTGTCTATCTATACCTGTAGATACACCAGCCAGACTGTGTCTATGTATACCTCTAGATACACCAGCCAGACTGTGTCTATCTCACCTTCTAGATACACCAGCCAGACTGTGTCTATCTATACCAACCTCTAGATACACCAGCCAGACTGTGTCTATCTATACCTCTAGATATACCAGCCAGACTGTGTCTATCTCTACCAACCTCTAGATACACCAGCCAGACACTGTCTTTCTATACCAACCTCTAGATACACCAGCCAGACTGTGTCTATCTATACCTCTAGATACACCAGCCAGACTGTGTCTATCTCACCTTCTAGATACACCAGCCAGACTGTCTATCTTTACGTCTAGATACACCAGCCAGAGTGTGTCTATCTCTACCAACCTCTAGATACACCAGCCAGACTGTGTCTATCTCTACCAACCTCTAGATACACCAGCCAGACACTGTCTATCTATATAACCTCTAGATAAACCAGCCAGACTATGTCTATCTATACCTCTAGATACACCAGCCAGACTGTGTCTATCTCAACCTCTAGATACACCAGCCAGACTGTCTATCTTTACGTCTAGATACACCAGCCAGACTGTGTCTATCTCTACCAACCTCTAGATACACCAGCCAGACGGTGTCTATCTCAACCTCTAGATACACCAGCCAGACTGTGTCTATCTATACCTCTAGATACACCAGCCAGACTGTGTCTATCTATACCTTCAGATACACCAGCCAGACTGTGTCTATCTCTACCAACCTCCAGATACACCAGCCAGACTGTGTCTATCTCAACCTCTAGATACACTAGCCAGACTGTATATCTTTACGTCTAGATACACCAGCCAGACTGTGTCTATCTCTACCAACCTCTAGATACACCAGCCAGACTGTGTCTATCTATACCAACCTCTAGATACACCAGCCAGACTGTGTCTATCTATACCTCTAGATACACCAGCCAGACTGTGTCTATCTATACCTCTAGATACACCAGCCAGACTGTGTCTATGTATACCTCTAGATACACCAGCCAGACTGTGTCTATCTATACCTCTAGATACACCAGCCAGATTGTGTCTATCTATACCTCTAGATACACCAGCCAGACTGTGTCTATCTATACCTTTAGATACACCAGCCAGACTGTGTCTATCTCTACCAACCTCTAGATACACCAGCCAGACACTGTCTTTCTATACCAACCTCTAGATACACCAGCCAGACTGTGTCTATCTATACCTCTAGATACACCAGCCAGACTGTGTCTATCTCACCTTCTAGATACACCAGCCAGACTGTCTATCTTTACATCTAGATACACCAGCCAGACTGTGTCTATCTCTACCAACCTCTAGATACACCAGCCAGACTGTGTCTATCTCTACCAACCTCTAGATACACCAGCCAGACTGTGTCTATCTATACCAACCTCTAGATACACCAGCAAGACTGTGTCTATCTATACCTCTAGATACACCAGCCAGACTGTGTCTATCTATACCTGTAGATACACCAGCCAGATTGTGTCTATCTCTACCAACCTCTAGATACACCAGCCAGACACTGTCTATCTATATAACCTCTAGATAAACCAGCCAGACTATGTCTATCTATACCTCTAGATACACCAGCCAGACTGTGTCTATCTCAACCTCTAGATACACCAGCCAGACTGTCTATCTTTACGTCTAGATACACCAGCCAGACTGTGTCTATCTCTACCAACCTCTAGATACACCAGCCAGACGGTGTCTATCTAAACCTCTAGATACACCAGCCAGACTGTGTCTATCTATACCTCTAGATACACCAGCCAGACTGTGTCTATATCTACCAACCTCTAGATACACCAGCCAGACTGTGTCTATCTATACCTCTAGATACACCAGCCAGACTGTGTCTATCTCTACCAACCTCTAGATACACCAGTCAGACTGTGTCTATCTATACCTGTAGATACAACAGCCAGACTGTGTCTATCGATACCTATAGATACACCAGCCAGACTGTGTCTATCTATACCTCTAGATACACCAGCCAGGCTGTGTCTATCTATACCTATAGATACACCAGCCAGACTGTGTCTATCTATACCTCTAGATACACCAGCCAGGCTGTGTCTATCTATACCTATAGATACACCAGCCAGACTGTGTCTATCTATAACAACCTCTAGATACCCCAGCCAGACTGTGTCTATCTATACCTATAGATACACCAGCCAGACTGTGTCTATCTATACCAACCTCTAGATACACCAGCCAGACTGTGTCTATCTATACCTCTAGATATACCAGCCAGACTGTGTCTATCTCTACCAACCTCTAGATACACCAGCCAGACGGTGTCTATCTCAACCTCTAGATACACCAGCCAGACTGTGTCTATCTATACCTCTAGATACACCAGCCAGACTGTGTCTATCTATACCAACCTCAGATACACCAGCCAGACTGTGTCTATCTATACCTCTAGATACACCAGCCAGACTGTGTCTATCTATACCAACCTCTAGATACACCAGCCAGACTGTGTCTATCTCTAACAACCTCTAGATACACCAGCAAGACTGTGTCTATCTGTACCAACCTCTAGATACACCAGCCAGACTGTGTCTATCTATACCACCTCTAGATACACCAGCCAGACTGTGTCTATCTATACCTATAGATACACCAGCCAGACTGTGTCTATCTATACCAACCTCTAGATACACCAGCCAGACTGTGTCTATCTATACCTTCAGATACACCAGCCAGACTGTGTCTATCTCTACCAACCTCTAGATACACCAGCCAGACTGTGTCTATCTCAACCTCTAGATACACCAGCCAGACTGTGTCTATCTCTACCTCTAGATACACCAGCCAGACTGTGTCTATCTCTACCAACCTCTAGATACAACAGCCAGACTGTGTCTATCTATACCAACCTCTAGATACACCAGCCAGACTGTGTCTATCTATACCTCTAGATACACCAGCCAGACTGTGTCTATCTATACCTCTAGATACACCAGCCAGACTGTGTCTATCTATACACCTCTAGATACACCAGCCAGACTGTGTCTATGTATACATCTAGATACACCAGCCAGACTGTGTCTATCTATACCTCTAGATACACCAGCCAGACTGTGTCTATCTATACCTCTAGATACACCAGCCAGACTGTGTCTATCTATACCTCTAGATACACCAGCCAGACTGTGTCTATCTCTACCAACCTCTAGATACACCAGCCAGACGGTGTCTATCTATACCAACCTCTAGATACACCAGCCAGACTGTGTCTATCTATACCTCTAGATACACCAGCCAGACTGTGTCTATCTATACCAACCTCATGATACACCAGCCAGACTGTGTCTATCTATACCTCTAGATACACCAACCAGACTGTGTCTATCTATACCAACCTCTAGATACACCAGCCAGACTGTGTCTATCTCTAACAACCTCTAGATACACCAGCAAGACTGTGTCTCTCTGTACCAACCTCTAGATACACCAGCCAGACTGTGTCTATCTATACCTCTAGATACACCAGCCAGACTGTGTCTATCTATACCTTTAGATACACCAGCCAGACTGTGTCTATCTCTACCAACCTCTAGATATACCAACCAGACACTGTCTATCATTATAACCTCTAGATACACCAGCCAGGCTGTGTCTATCTATACCTCTAGATACACCAGCCAGACTGTGTCTATCTATAACAACCTCTAGATACCCCAGCCAGACTGTGTCTATCTATACCTATAGATACACCAGCCAGACTGTGTATATCTATACCAACCTCTAGATACACCAGCCAGACTGTGTCTATCTATACCTCTAGATATACCAGCCAGACTGTGTCTATCTCTACCAACCTCTAGATACACCAGCCAGACGGTGTCTATCTCAACATCTAGATACACCAGCCAGACTGTGTCTATCTATACCTCTAGATACACCAACCAGACTGTGTCTATCTATACCAACCTCTAGATACACCAGCCAGACTGTGTCTATCTCTAACAACCTCTAGATACACCAGCAAGACTGTGTCTATCTGTACCAACCTCTAGATACACCAGCCAGACTGTGTCTATCTATACCTCTAGATACACCAGCCAGACTGTGTCTATCTATACTTCTAGATACACCAGCCAGACTGTGTCTATCTATACCAACCTCTAGATACACCAGCCAGACTGTGTCTATCTACACCAACCTCTAGATACACCAGCCAGACTGTGTCTATCTATACCTTCAGATACACCAGCCAGACTGTGTCTATCTCTACCAACCTCTAGATACACCAGCCAGACTGTGTCTATCTCAACCTCTAGATACACCAGCCAGACTGTCTATCTTTACATCTAGATACACCAGCCAGACTGTGTCTATCTCTACCAACCTCTAGATACAACAGCCAGACTGTGTCTATCTATACCAACCTCTAGATACACCAGCCAGACTGTGTCTATCTATACCTCTAGATACACCAGCCAGACTGTGTCTATCTATACCTCTAGATACACCAGCCAGACTGTGTCTATCTATACCTCTAGATACACCAGCCAGACTGTGTCTATGTATACATCTAGATACACCAGCCAGACTGTGTCTATCTATACCTCTAGATACACCAGCCAGATTGTGTCTATGTATACCTCTAGATACACCAGCCAGACTGTGTCTATCTATACCTTTAGATACACCAGCCAGACTGTGTCTATCTCTACCAACCTCTAGATACACCAGCCAGACACTGTCTATCTATACCAACCTCTAGATACACCAGCCAGACTGTGTCTATCTATACCTCTAGATACACCAGCCAGACTGTGTCTATCTATACCTTTAGATACACCAGCCAGACTGTGTCTATCTCTACCAACCTCTAGATACACCAACCAGACACTGTCTATCATTATAACCTCTAGATACACCAGCCAGACTATGTCTATCTATACCTCTAGATACACCAGCCAGACTGTGTCTATCTATACCTGTAGATACACCAGCCAGATTGTGTCTATGTATACATCTAGATACACCAGCCAGACTGTGTCTATCTATACCTCTAGATACACCCGCCATATTTTGTCTATCTATACCTCTAGATACACCAGCCAGACTGTGTCTATCTCTACCAACCTCTAGATACACCAGCCAGACGGTGTCTATCTCAACCTCTAGATACACCAGCCAGACTGTGTCTATCTATACCTCTAGATACACCAGCCAGACTGTGTCTATCTATACCAACCTCAAGATACACCAGCCAGACTGTGTCTATCTATACCTCTAGATACACCAACCAGACTGTGTCTATCTATACCAACCTCTAGATACACCAGCCAGACCGTGTCTATCTCTAACAACCTCTAGATACACCAGCAAGACTGTGTCTATCTGTACCAACCTCTAGATACACCAGCCAGACTGTGTCTATCTATACCTCTAGATACACCAGCCAGACTGTGTCTATCTATACCTCTAGATACACCAGCCAGACTGTGTCTATCTATACCAACCTCTAGATACACCAGCCAGACTGTGTCTATCTATACCTCTAGATACACCAGCCAGACTGTGTCTATCTCTACCAACCTCTAGATACACCAGCCAGACTGTGTCTATCTATACCAACCTCTAGATACACCAGCCAGACTGTGTCTATCTATACCTCTAGATACACCAGCCAGACTGTGTCTATCTATACAACCTCTAGATACACCAGCCAGACTGTGTCTATCTATAACCTCTAGATACACCAGCCAGACTGTGTCTATCTATACCAACCTCTAGATACACCAGCCAGACTGTGTCTATCTCTAACAACCTCTAGATACACCAGCAAGACTGTGTCTCTCTGTACCAACCTCTAGATACACCAGCCAGACTGTGTCTATCTATACCTCTAGATACACCAGCCAGACTGTGTCTATCTATACTTATAGATACACCAGCCAGACTGTGTCTATCTACACCAACCTCTAGATACACCAGCCAGACTGTGTCTATCTATACCTTCAGATACACCAGCCAGACTGTGTCTATCTCTACCAACCTCTAGATACACCAGCCAGACTGTGTCTATCTCAACCTCCAGATACACCAGCCAGACTGTCTATCTTTACATCTAGATACACCAGCCAGACTGTGTCTATCTCTACCAACCTCTAGATACAACAGCCAGACTGTGTCTATCTATACCAACCTCTAGATACACCAGCCAGACTGTGTCTATCTATACCTCTAGATACACCAGCCAGACTGTGTATATCTATACCTCTAGATAAACCAGCCAGACTGTGTCTATCTATACATGTAGATACACCAGCCAGACTGTGTCTATCTATACACTCTAGATACACCAGCCAGACTGTGTCTATCTATACCTCTAGATACACCCGCCATATTTTGTCTATCTATACCTCTAGATACACCAGCCAGACTGTGTCTATCTATACCTTTAGATACACCAGCCAGACTGTGTCTATCTCTACCAACCTCTAGATACACCAGCCAGACACTGTCTATCTATACCAACCTCTAGATACACCAGCCAGACTGTGTCTATCTATACCTCTAGATACACCAGCCAGACTGTGTCTATCTATACCTTTAGATACACCAGCCAGACTGTGTCTATCTCTACCAACCTCTAGATACACCAACCAGACACTGTCTATCATTATAACCTCTAGATACACCAGCCAGACTATGTCTATCTATACCTCTAGATACACCAGCCAGACTGTGTCTATCTATAACCTCTAGATACACCAGCCAGACTGTGTCTATCTATACCTCTAGATACACCAGCCAGACTGTGTCTATCTATACCAACCTCTAGATACACCAGCCAGACTGTGTCTATCTATACCTCTAGATACACCAGCCAGACTGTGTCTATCTCTACCAACCTCTAGATACACCAGCCAGACGGTGTCTATCTCAACCTCTAGATACACCAGCCAGACTGTGTCTATCTATACCTCTAGATACACCAGCCAGACTGTGTCTATCTATACCAACCTCATGATACACCAGCCAGACTGTGTCTATCTATACCTCTAGATACACCAACCAGACTGTGTCTATCTATACCAACCTCTAGATACACCAGCCAGACTGTGTCTATCTCTAACAACCTCTAGATACACCAGCAAGACTGTGTCTATCTGTACCAACCTCTAGATACACCAGCCAGACTGTGTCTATCTATACCTCTAGATACACCAGCCAGACTGTGTCTATCTATACTTCTAGATACACCAGCCAGACTGTGTCTATCTTTACCAACCTCTAGATACACCAGCCAGACTGTGTCCATCTACACCAACCTCTAGATACACCAGCCAGACTGTGTCTATCTATACCTTCAGATACACCAGCCAGACTGTGTCTATCTCTACCAACCTCTAGATACACCAGCCAGACTGTGTCTATCTCAACCTCTAGATACACCAGCCAGACTGTCTATCTTTACATCTAGATACACCAGCCAGACTGTGTCTATCTCTACCAACCTCTAGATACAACAGCCAGACTGTGTCTATCTATACCAACCTCTAGATACACCAGCCAGACTGTGTCTATCTATACCTCTAGATACACCAGCCAGACTGTGTCTATCTATACCTCTAGATACACCAGCCAGACTGTGTCTATCTATACCTGTAGATACACCAGCCAGACTGTGTCTATGTATACATCTAGATACACCAGCCAGACTGTGTCTATCTATACCTCTAGATACACCCGCCATATTTTGTCTATCTATACCTCTAGATACACCAGCCAGACTGTGTCTATCTATACCTTTAGATACACCAGCCAGACTGTGTCTATCTCTACCAACCTCTAGATACACCAGCCAGACACTGTCTATCTATACCAACCTCTAGATACACCAGCCAGACTGTGTCTATCTATACCTCTAGATACACCAGCCAGACTGTGTCTATCTATACCTTTAGATACACCAGCCAGACTGTGTCTATCTCTACCAACCTCTAGATACACCAGCCAGACTCTGTCTATCTTATAACCTCTAGATACACCAGCCAGACTGTGTCTATCTATACCTCTAGATACACCAGCCAGACTGTGTCTATCTATACCTCTAGATACACCAGCCAGATTGTGTCTATCTATACATCTAGATACACCAGCCAGACTGTGTCTATCTATACCTCTAGATACACCAGCCAGATTGTGTCTATCTATACCAACCTCTAGATACACCAGCCAGACTGTGTCTATCTCATACCTCTAGATACACCAGCCAGACTGTGTCTATCTATACCTCTAGATACACCAGCCAGACTGTGTCTATCTATACCAACCTCTATGATACACCAGCCAGACTGTGTCTATCTATACCTCTAGATACACCAGCCAGACTGTGTCTATCTATACCAACCTCTAGATACACCAGCCAGACTGTGTCTATCTATACCAACCTCTAGATACACCAGCAAGACTGTGTCTATCTGTACCAACCTCTAGATACACCAGCCAGACTGTGTCTATCTATACCTCTAGATACACCAGCCAGACTGTGTCTATCTATACCTCTAGATACAACAGCCAGACTGTGTCTATCTTTACCAACCTCTAGATACACCAGCCAGACTGTGTCCATCTACACCAACCTCTAGATACACCAGCCAGACTGTGTCTATCTATACCTTCAGATACACCAGCCAGACTGTGTCTATCTATACCAACCTCTAGATACACCAGCCAGACTGTGTCTATCTCAACCTCTAGATACACCAGCCAGACTGTGTCTATCTATACATCTAGATACACCAGCCAGACTGTGTCTATCTCTACCAACCTCTAGATACAACAGCCAGACTGTGTCTATCTATACCAACCTCTAGATACACCAGCCAGACTGTGTCTATCTATACCTCTAGATACACCAGCCAGACTGTGTCTATCTATACCTCTAGATAAACCAGCCAGACTGTGTCTATCTATACCTGTAGATACACCAGCCAGACTGTGTCTATGTATACATCTAGATACACCAGCCAGACTGTGTCTATCTATACCTCTAGATACACCCGCCATATTTTGTCTATCTATACCTCTAGATACACCAGCCAGACTGTGTCTATCTATACCTCTAGATACACCAGCCAGACTGTGTCTATCTCTACCAACCTCTAGATACACCAGCCAGACACTGTCTATCTATATAACCTCTAGATACACCAGCCAGACTGTGTCTATCTATACCTCTAGATACACCAGCCAGACTGTGTCTATCTCAACCTCTAGATACACCAGCCAGACTGTCTATCTTTACGTCTAGATACACCAGCCAGACTGTGTCTATCTCTACCAACCTCTAGATACACCAGCCAGACGGTGTCTATCTAAACCTCTAGATACACCAGCCAGACTGTGTCTATCTATACCTCTAGATACACCAGCCAGACTGTGTCTATCTCTACCAACCTCTAGATACACCAGCCAGACTGTGTCTATCTCAACCTCTAGATACACCAGCCAGACTGTGTCTATCTATACCTCTAGATACACCAGCCAGACTGTGTCTATCTATACCAACCTCAAGATACACCAGCCAGACTGTGTCTATCTATACCTCTAGATACACCAGCCAGACTGTGTCTATCTATACCAACCTCTAGATACACCAGCCAGACTGTGTCTATCTATAACAACCTCTAGATACACCAGCAAGACTGTGTCTATCTATAAACCTCTAGATACACCAGCCAGACTGTGTCTATCTATACCTCTAGATACACCAGCCAGACTGTGTCTATCTATAACTCTAGATACACCAGCCAGACTGTGTCTATCTATACCAACCTCTAGATACACCAGCCAGACTGTGTCTATCTATACCAACCTCTAGATACACCAGCCAGACTGTGTCTATCTATACCTTTAGATACACCAGCCAGACTGTGTCTATCTATACCAACCTCTAGATACACCAGCCAGACTGTGTCTATCTCAACCTCTAGATACACCAGCCAGACTGTGTCTATCTATACCTCTAGATACACCAGCCAGACTGTGTCTATCTCTACCAACCTCTAGATACACACAGCCAGACTGTGTCTATCTATACCAACCTCTAGATACACCAGCCAGACTGTGTCTATCTATACCTCTAGATACACCAGCCAGACTGTGTCTATCTATACCTCTAGATACACCAGCCAGACTGTGTCTATCTATACCTCTAGATACACCAGCCAGACTGTGTCTATCTATACATCTAGATACACCAGCCAGACTGTGTCTATCTATACCTCTAGATACACCAGCCAGACTGTGTCTATCTATACCTCTAGATACACCAGCCAGACTGTGTCTATCTATACCTTTAGATACACCAGCCAGACTGTGTCTATCTCTACCAACCTCTAGATACACCAACCAGACACTGTCTATCATTATAACCTCTAGATACACCAGCCAGACTATGTCTATCTATACCTCTAGATACACCAGCCAGACTGTGTCTATCTCAACCTCTAGATACACCAGCCAGACTGTCTATCTTTACGTCTAGATACACCAGCCAGACTGTGTCTATCTCTACAACCTCTAGATACACCAGCCAGACTGTGTCTATCTATACCAACCTCTAGATACACCAGCCAGACTGTGTCTATCTATACCTCTAGATACACCAGCCAGACTGTGTCTATATCTACCAACCTCTAGATACACCAGCCAGACTGTGTCTATCTATACCTCTAGATACACCAGCCAGACTGTGTCTATCTATACCAACCTCTAGATACACCAGCCAGACTGTGTCTATCTATACCTCTAGATACACCAGCCAGACTGTGTCTATCTATACCAACGTCTAGATACACCAGCCAGACTGTGTCTATCTATACCTCTAGATACACCAGCCAGACTGTGTCTATCTATACCTCTAGATACACTAGCCAGACTGTGTCTATCTATACCTCTAGATACACCAGCCAGGCTGTGTCTATCTATACCTCTAGATACACCAGCCAGACTGTGTCTATCTATACCAACCTCTAGATACCCCAGCCAGACTGTGTCTATCTATACCTCTAGATACACCAGCCAGACTGTGTCTATCTATACCAACCTCTAGATACACCAGCCAGACTGTGTCTATCTATACCTCTAGATACACCAGCCAGACTGTGTCTATCTCTACCAACCTCTAGATACACCAGCCAGACTGTGTCTATCTCAACCTCTAGATACACCAGCCAGACTGTGTCTATCTATACCTCTAGATACACCAGCCAGACTGTGTCTATCTATACCAACCTCAAGATACACCAGCCAGACTGTGTCTATCTATACCTCTAGATACACCAGCCAGACTGTGTCTATCTATACCAACCTCTAGATACACCAGCCAGACTGTGTCTATCTCTAACAACCTCTAGATACACCAGCAAGACTGTGTCTATCTGTACCAACCTCTAGATACACCAGCCAGACTGTGTCTATCTATACCTCTAGATACACCAGCCAGAATGTGTCTATCTATACCTCTAGATACACCAGCCAGACTGTGTCTATCTACACCAACCTCTAGATACACCAGCCAGACTGTGTCTATCTATACCTCTAGATACACCAGCCAGACTGTGTCTATCTATACAACCTCTAGATACACCAGCCAGACTGTGTCTATCTCAACCTCTAGATACACCAGCCAGACTGTGTCTATCTTTACCTCTAGATACACCAGCCAGACTGTGTCTATCTATACCAACCTCTAGATACACCAGCCAGACTGTGTCTATCTATAACCTCTAGATACACCAGCCAGACTGTGTCTATCTATACCTCTAGATACACCAGCCAGACTGTGTCTATCTATACAACCTGTAGATACACCAGCCAGACTGTGTCTATCTATACAACCTCTAGATACACCAGCCAGACTGTGTCTATCTATACCTCTAGATACACCAGCCAGACTGTGTCTATCTATACCTCTAGATACACCAGCCAGACTGTGTCTATCTATACCTTTAGATACACCAGCCAGACTGTGTCTATCTATACCAACCTCTAGATACACCAGCCAGACTGTGTCTATCTATACCTCTAGATACACCAGCCAGACTGTGTCTATCTATACCTCTAGATACACCAGCCAGACTGTGTCTATCTCTACCAACCTCTAGATACACCAGCCAGACACTGTCTATCTATAACCTCTAGATACACCAGCCAGACTGTGTCTATCTATACCTCTAGATACACCAGCCAGACTGTGTCTATCTATCCAACCTCTAGATACACCAGCCAGACTGTGTCTATCTATAACAACCTCTAGATACACCAGCCAGACTGTGTCTATCTATACCTCTAGATACACCAGCCAGACTGTGTCTATCTATACAACCTCTAGATACACCAGCCAGACTGTGTCTATCTATACCTCTAGATACACCAGCCAGACTGTGTCTATCTCTACAACCTCTAGATACACCAGCCAGACTGTGTCTATCTATACCTCTAGATACACCAGCCAGACTGTGTCTATCTATACCAACCTCTAGATACACCAGCCAGACTGTGTCTATCTATACCTCTAGATACACCAGCCAGACTGTGTCTATCTATACCAACCTCTAGATACACCAGCCAGACTGTGTCTATCTATAACAACCTCTAGATACACCAGCCAGACTGTGTCTATCTGTACCAACCTCTAGATACACCAGCCAGACTGTGTCTATCTATACCTCTAGATACACCAGCCAGACTGTGTCTATCTATACCTCTAGATACACCAGCCAGACTGTGTCTATCTATAAACCTCTAGATACACCAGCCAGACTGTGTCTATCTATACCAACCTCTAGATACACCAGCCAGACTGTGTCTATCTATACCCTCTAGATACACCAGCCAGACTGTGTCTATCTCTATACCTCTAGATACACCAGCCAGACTGTGTCTATCTATACCTCTAGATACACCAGCCAGACTGTGTCTATCTCTACCAACCTCTAGATACACCAACCAGACACTGTCTATCATTATAACCTCTAGATACACCAGCCAGACTGTGTCTATCTATACCTCTAGATACACCAGCCAGACTGTGTCTATCTATACCTCTAGATACACCAGCCAGACTGTGTCTATGTATACATCTAGATACACCAGCCAGACTGTGTCTATCTATACCTCTAGATACACCCGCCAGACTGTGTCTATCTATACCTCTAGATACACCAGCCAGACTGTGTCTATCTATACCAACCTCTAGATACACCAGCCAGACGGTGTCTATCTCAACCTCTAGATACACCAGCCAGACTGTGTCTATCTATACCTCTAGATACACCAGCCAGACTGTGTCTATCTATACCAACCTCATGATACACCAGCCAGACTGTGTCTATCTATACCTCTAGATACACCAACCAGACTGTGTCTATCTATACCAACCTCTAGATACACCAGCCAGACCGTGTCTATCTCTAACAACCTCTAGATACACCAGCAAGACTGTGTCTATCTGTACCAACCTCTAGATACACCAGCCAGACTGTGTCTATCTATACTTCTAGATACACCAGCCAGACTGTGTCTATCTATAACTTTAGATACAACAGCCAGACTGTGTCTATCTTTACCAACCTCTAGATACACCAGCCAGACTGTGTCCATCTACACCAACCTCTAGATACACCAGCCAGACTGTGTCTATCTATACCTTCAGATACACCAGCCAGACTGTGTCTATCTCTACCAACCTCTAGATACACCAGCCAGACTGTGTCTATCTCAACCTCTAGATACACCAGCCAGACTGTCTATCTTTACATCTAGATACACCAGCCAGACTGTGTCTATCTCTACCAACCTCTAGATACAACAGCCAGACTGTGTCTATCTATACCAACCTCTAGATACACCAGCCAGACTGTGTCTATCTATACCTCTAGATACACCAGCCAGACTGTGTCTATCTATAACCTCTAGATACACCAGCCAGACTGTGTCTATCTATACCTGTAGATACACCAGCCAGACTGTGTCTATGTATACATCTAGATACACCAGCCAGACTGTGTCTATCTATACCTCTAGATACACCCGCCATATTTTGTCTATCTATACCTCTAGATACACCAGCCAGACTGTGTCTATCTATTCCTTTAGATACACCAGCCAGACTGTGTCTATCTCTACCAACCTCTAGATACACCAGCCAGACACTGTCTATCTATATAACCTCTAGATAAACCAGCCAGACTATGTCTATCTATACCTCTAGATACACCAGCCAGACTGTGTCTATCTCAACCTCTAGATACACCAGCCAGACTGTCTATCTTTACGTCTAGATACACCAGCCAGACTGTGTCTATCTCTACCAACCTCTAGATACACCAGCCAGACGGTGTCTATCTAAACCTCTAGATACACCAGCCAGACTGTGTCTATCTATACCTCTAGATACACCAGCCAGACTGTGTCTATATCTACCAACCTCTAGATACACCAGCCAGACTGTGTCTATCTATACCTCTAGATACACCAGCCAGACTGTGTCTATCTATACCAACCTCTAGATACACCAGCCAGACTGTGTCTATCTATAACCTCTAGATACACCAGCCAGACTGTGTCTATCTATACCTCTAGATACACCAGCCAGACTGTGTCTATCTATAAACCTCTAGATACACCAGCCAGGCTGTGTCTATCTATACCTCTAGATACACCAGCCAGAATGTGTCTATCTATACCTCTAGATACACCAGCCAGGCTGTGTCTATCTATACCTCTAGATACACCAGCCAGACTGTGTCTATCTATACCAACCTCTAGATACCCCAGCCAGACTGTGTCTATCTATACCTCTAGATACACCAGCCAGACTGTGTCTATCTATACCAACCTCTAGATACACCAGCCAGACTGTGTCTATCTATACCTCTAGATACACCAGCCAGACTGTGTCTATCTCTACCAACCTCTAGATACACCAGCCAGACGGTGTCTATCTCAACCTCTAGATACACCAGCCAGACTGTGTCTATCTATACCTCTAGATACACCAGCCAGACTGTGTCTATCTATACCAACCTCTAGATACACCAGCCAGACTGTGTCTATCTATACCTCTAGATACACCAGCCAGACTGTGTCTATCTATACCAACCTCTAGATACACCAGCCAGACTGTGTCTATCTATAACCTCTAGATACACCAGCCAGACTGTGTCTATCTATACCAACCTCTAGATACACCAGCCAGACTGTGTCTATCTATACCTCTAGATACACCAGCCAGACTGTGTCTATCTATACCTCTAGATACACCAGCCAGACTGTGTCTATCTAACAACCTCTAGATACACCAGCCAGACTGTGTCTATCTATACCTCTAGATATACCAGCCAGACTGTGTCTATCTCTACCAACCTCTAGATACACCAGCCAGACGGTGTCTATCTCAACCTCTAGATACACCAGCCAGACTATGTCTATCTTTACCTCTAGATACACCAGCCAGACTGTGTCTATCTCAACCTCTAGATACACCAGCCAGACTGTGTCTATCTTTACGTCTAGATACACCAGCCAGACTGTGTCTATCTATAAACCTCTAGATAAACCAGCCAGACTGTGTCTATCTATACCAACCTCTAGATACACCAGCCAGACTGTGTCTATCTATACCTCTAGATACACCAGCCAGACTGTGTCTATCTATACCTCTAGATACACCAGCCAGACTGTGTCTATCTATACCTCTAGATACACCAGCCAGACTGTGTCTATCTATACCTCTAGATACACCAGCCAGACTGTGTCTATCTATACCAACCTCTAGATACACCAGCCAGACTGTGTCTATCTATACCTCTAGATACACCAGCCAGACTGTGTCTATCTATACCTTTAGATACACCAGCCAGACTGTGTCTATCTCTACCAACCTCTAGATACACCAACCAGACACTGTCTATCATTATAACCTCTAGATACACCAGCCAGACTGTGTCTATCTATACCTCTAGATACACCAGCCAGACTGTGTCTATCTATACCTCTAGATACACCAGCCAGACTGTGTCTATCTATACCAACCTCTAGATACACCAGCCAGACTGTGTCTATCTATACCTCTAGATACACCAGCCAGACTGTGTCTATCTATACCAACCTCTAGATACACCAGCCAGACTGTGTCTATCTCTACCAACCTCTAGATACACCAGCCAGA